>NC_064641.1:234829511-235132542 GCF_023864345.2 Schistocerca serialis cubense | reverse complement strand
GGGTCTTTCTGGATACAGAAAATGTTCGACTGCTGCCCTGACCAGAACTTTCTCCAGATCTCTCACCAATTGAAAACGTCTGGTGAATGGTGGCCGAGCAACTGGCTCGTCACAATACGCCAATCACTACTCTTGATGAACTGTAGTATCGTGTTGAAGCTGCATGGGCAGCTGTACCTGTACACGCCATCCATGTTTGAGTCAATGCCCAGGCGTATCAAGTCCGTTATTACGGCCAGAGGTGGTTGTTCTGGGTACTGATTTCTCAGGATCTATGCACCCAAATTGCGTGAAAATGTAATCACATGTCAGTTCTAGTATAATATGTTTGTCCAATGAATACCCGTTTATCATCTGCATTTCTTCTTGGTGTAGCAATTTTAGTGGCCAGTAGTGTATGTGTACACCCAAAAGCATAGTATGCTCTACCCTGGGTACTGACGTCTGTTGATATGTTATATATTTGTAGGAGGTAACATAATCCTTGCAGTAAAGAATTGGATGTACTGTGTTTTTTCAAAGTTCAGAGCAAGCCCATTTGCAAAAAACCAATCAATACCTTTTCCAAAGACATTATTTCTGTTACTTTCTATTGGAGTTTCTTTTACTGGTAATAATAATAATGCTTGCATCATCAACAAACAGTGTCAGTTTAGCTTCTTGTTTCAGATCAGAAGGGAGGTCATTCACATATATCACGGACAGAATGGGGCCCATGATCGAACCCTGTGGATCACCTAATGTAATGTCAGCCCAGTCAGATGAAGTGAGAAACTTCTTAAATCACTTAAACCATATAAAGAAACGTTTTGCTTCATGTTCTGTAGATATGACAAACCACTCATATGCTATTCCATTTATACCATAGAATTGTAATTTCTGTAACATAATGTCATGCTTCACACACTCAAATATATGGTTATGCCAGACCTGTGGGTTTCTTAGGCCTACATTTGTCACGTATTATAACTAAGTAAATGATTAAGTAATACGCTAACAAGGCATTAAAGATGTTCATATAGACTTACTCTTTATTATACAAACAGTATTATCAGGCTGACATGGTGCACAGATTGTTGGTTTTTGGATGGATCTATTGAGTTTTGTCAACTATGCAAGTCAACTGTTCACACAGAAAGTATCCAAGAAACATGCAAATAACTAAATAATTCATAGGAAATATGAAGGAGAGGATGGGGGCTGCGTGTGTGTGTGTGTGTGTGTGTGTGTGTGTGTGTGTGTGTGTGTGTACACGCATTACAAGTGTTATATTGTTTTCCATTATTAAAAACAGAGACGTCACTGTTTTAGATGTTGCCATTTTTGTCGTTTAGAATGGATTCTCGATGTTTTGTTTATGTGTTTGTATAGTTGTAGTGTGTCAAGGATGACTAGTTTTTGCCTTTAGTTTGGAAATGTAGGATGCTGATAATTGTGTTACTAGCATGGTGTTTTGTTTTAAGCAGGTGGATGACTATTGCCGATATGTGGTATTTTTTGCCTCTGTTCATTGAATCTAATTTCAAATGATCTACGTGTCTTGCCTAAGTAGAAACGATCATGGTCCCAACATTCAATTTCATACACACCCATATGGTGCAGAGCATTTCATGTATCGTTGTTATGAGTTGTCTTCCATCCAATTTTGTTGTCAATGGTGAAAGATATGTTTATGGCTTTTTGGTTTAAAGACATTGACAGTCTGATATGATATACTACCCAGAAATGGTATTATGTGAAAGATGTTATTTTCTGTGTGTTATTTGTTCTTTATTGTTTTGCCATCATCGAGAATTTCAACGCATCTACTATGGAGCTGTTGTAGCCATTTGAAATGGCTGTTTGTTTTATTATTTCAATTTCCTGCGTACATTTATCTTCAGAGATTGGCAGTTGGATTGCTCTCTAGACTATATACTGGAATGCTGGCGCTTTATTAGCTGTGGGATGACAAGAGGTGTTACGGATGGCAGTGTGTGATGAGTTAGGTTTTTAATAAATTTCGAAGTTGTGTCTGTTATTCAGTATTCCAACGAAATTATGTGTGTTTCACCGGCAGTGCTCTTCCCTACCGAACCTAAGAGTATGTCTGCTGGACTGACACAAAGTTTCGAGATAGGTGTCGCAATTCGAGTCCTACACCAACATACAATTTTCTTTGCACGAATTTCGATGTGATTCTTTCCATTAGTAGTGTACAGAGCTATGATAAAGTACTTTATCCACCTGTACTTAATATTAATAGTATATTTACAAAGCAATACTTACAAGCAAGAATCAGGAAGTCACAAGCAAATGTAAACGAGTTTCCATAAAAATACAGTTTTATTGACAAAAAGTACCGCCCCTGCTCACTGAAATCGCAGTAACCATTTCTTAGGTAGTGACAAATTAATTCTGGGTTTAACTGTAATGGCTAAAGCTAACAATCTAAGTCTTCTGCAAAATCAAGTAATGTGAATATCGTGTGAACTATAAAATGTTCGTGTTCCAGACCCTTCTTCAGTGATCTTGATGATCTTATGCAGACGTTTATTCCTTAATGGTATATAACATCAATAACATTCAACTAACTCAAGATGTTGTGTCCATAACGACAACATTAGTGACAAAATTGATATCTATGTGCATATGCTTTCTTCTCAATGATCTGTGTATTCTGACGCAAAGATATATCAAATCCTGTTCATAGATATGGAGCTGGGAATTGTGACATCCTGTAGGCGTTCAAAAAGCGATTAAAATACATATTATAAACTACTCTTTCTGTAAATTGTTAGTAAACTTGTGTTAAGAGTCTAGACATATGCTATAGCAATATGCCTAGCAAATTATTCATCGGATATATTCTTGAAACGTATAGGTAATTATTGCTACATGATAACTAGGCAACACATAAATAATAGGAAAATGGGAAAAAACTCACCAAATTATTAGTGTATCGGGAAATATGCAATCTTTTTTACTAAATTGGTGAAATTCTTATTAATTTTATTTAATTCATTTATAGCTAATACTAATGCTAACAAAATACAGTAGATTAGTGATAGATAATTGTTAGTTCAGTGGACGGAAGAACACATCGAAATCAGCACCTTGATAGTGAGATTACAGGAGACTCACAGAAATCAACCCACAAGGGAATGAAAAACCATGTTACGTTACATGTAGGTTGCTCGCCAGGTTTTAAAATGTCTAAACATAAGACTTATACTGTACATTTAAATTTGCTAAGCTAAATTAAATTTTTAACAATAATATCAACAATTTAGAACAATAATTTACATGCAGCTTTACTGTATGGTTAAATGATGATGGTGTCCTCTTGGGTAAAATATTCCGGAGGTAAAATAGTCCCCCATTCGCATCTCCGGGTGGGTACAACTCAGGAGGACGTCGTTATCAGGAGAAAGAAAACTGGCATTCTACGGATCGGAGCGTGGAATGTCAGATCCCTTAATCGAGCAGGTAGGTCAGAAAATTTAAAAAGGGAAATGGATAGGTTGAAGTTAGATATAGTAGGAATTAGTGAAGTTCGATGGCAGGAGGAACAAGACTTTTGGTCAGGTGAATACAGGGTTATAAAAACAAAATCAAATAGGCGTAATGCAGGAGTAGGTTTAATAATGAATAAAAAAATAGGAGTGCGGATAAGTTACTACAAACAGCATAGTGAACGCTTAATTGTGGCCAAGATAGGCACGAAGCCTACGCCTACTACAGTAATACAAGTTTATATGCCAACTAGCTCTGCAGATGACGAATAAATTGAAGAAATGTATGATGAAATAAAAGAAATTATTCAGATAGTTAAGGGAGATGAAAATTTAATAGTCATGAGTGACTGGAATTCGGTAGTAGGAAAAGGGAGAGAAGGTGAATATGGATTGGGGCTAAGAAATGAAAGAGGAAGCCGCCTGATAGAATTTTACACAGAGCACAACTTAGTCATAGCTAACACTTGGTTCAAGAATCATAAAAGAAGGTTGTATACATGGAAGAAGCCTGGAGATACTGACAGGTTTCAGACAGATTATGTAATGGAAAGAGAGAGATTTAGGAACCAGGTTTTAAATTGTAAGAAATTTCCAGGGGCAGATGTCGACTCTGACCACAATCTATTGGTTATGACCTGTAGATTAAAACTGAAGAATTTAAGGAGATGGGACCTAGATAAACTGAAAGAACCAGAGGTTGTACAGAGTTTCAGGGAGAGCATAAGGGAACAATTGACAGCAAAGGGGGAAAGAAATAGAGTAGAAGAAGAATGGGTAGCTTTGAGAGATGAAGTAGTGAAGGCAGCAGAGGATCTAGTAGCAAAAAAGACGAGGGCTAGTAGGTAACAGAAGAAATACGAAATTTAATTGATGAAAGAAGAAAATATAAAAATGCAGTAAATGAAGAAGGCAAAAAGAAATACAAACGTCTCAAAAATGAGATCAACAGGAAGTGCAAAATGGCTATGCAGGGACTGCTAGAGGACAAATGTAAGCATGTAGAGGCTTATCTCACTAGGGGTAAGATAGCTACTGCCTACAGGAAAATTAAAGAGACCTTTGGAGAAAAGAGAACCACTTGCATGAATATCAAGAGCTCAGATGGAAACCCAGTTCTAAGCAAAGAAGGGAAAGTACAAAGGTGGAAGCAGTATATAGAGGGTCTATACAAGGGCGATGTACTTGAGGACAATATTATGGAAATGGAAGAGGATGTAGATGAAGATGAAATGGAAGATACGATACTGCGTGAAGAGTTTGACAGAGCACTGAAAGATCTGAGTCGCAACAAGGCCCCTGGAGTAGACAACATTCCATTAGAACTACTGACGGCCTTGGGAGAGCCAGTCCTGACAAAACTCTACCATCTGGTGAGCAACATGTATGAGGCTGGCGAAATACCCTCAGACTTCAAGAAGAATATAATAATTCCAATCCCAAAGAAAGCAGGTACTGACATATGTGAAAATTACCGAACAATCAGTTTAATAAGTCACGGATGCAAAATACTAACGCGAATTCTTTACAGACGAATGGAAAAACTGGTAGAAGCCGACTTCGGGGAGATCAGTTTGGATTCTGTAGAAATATTGGAACACGTGAGGCAATACTGAGCCTACGAATTATCTTAGAAGCTAGATTAAGGAAAGGCAAACCTGCTTTTCTAGCATTTGTAGACTTAGAGAAAGCTTTTGACAATGTTGACTAGAATACTCTCTTTCAAATTCTGAAGGTGGCAGGGGTAAAATACAGGGAGCGAAAGGCTATTTACAATTTGTACAGAAACCAGATGGAAGTTATAAGAGGCGAGGGGCATGAAAGGGAAGCAGTGGTTGGGTTGGGAGTGACACAGGGTTGTAGCCTATCCCCGATGTTATTCAATCTGTATATTGAGCAAGCTGTGGAGGAAACAAAAGAAAATTTCGGAGTAGGTATTAAAATCCATTGAGAAGAAATAAAAACTTTGAGGTTCGCCGATGACTTGTAATTCTGTCAGAGACAGCAAAGGACTTGGAAGAGTAGTTGAACGGAATGGACAGTGTCATGAAAGGAGGGTATAAGATGAACATCAACAAAAGCAAAACGAGGATAATGGAATGTAGTCGAATTAAGTCGGGTGATGCTGAGGGAATTAGATTAGGAAATGAGACACTTAAAGTAGTAAAGGAGTTTTGCTATTTGGGGAGCAAAATAACTGATGGTGGTCGAAGTAGAGAGGGTATAAAATGTAGACTAGCAATGGCAAGGAAAGCGTTTCTGAAGAAGAGAAATTTGTTAACATCGAGTATAGATTTAAGTGTCAGGAAGTCGTTTCTGAAAGTATTTGTATGGAGTGTAGCCGTGTATGGAAGTGAAACATGGACAATAAATAGTTTGGACAAGAAGAGAATAGAAGCTTTCGAAATGTGGTGCTACAGAAGAATGTTGAAGATTAGGTGGATAGATTACGTAACTAATGAGGAGGTATTGAACAGGATTGGGGAGAAGAGAAGTTTGTGGCACAACTTGACTAGAAAAAGGGATCGGTTGGTAGGACATGTTCTGAGGCATCAAGGGATCACCAATTTACTATTGGAGGGCCGCGTGGAGGGTAAAAATCGTAGAAGGAGACCAAGAGATGAATACACTAAACAGATTCAGAAAGATGTAGGTTGCAGTAGGTGCTGGGAGATGAAGCTTGCACAGGATAGAGTAGCATGGAGAGCTGCATCAAACCAGTCTCAGGACTGAAGACCACAACAACAACAACAATTTACATTTTTATCGAAAATGTAAAGTAGAATCAAATAAGTTAGTTTTTAAACACAAAAACCGAAAAAAACTGAATTTCATCGATTACAGCACCATGTACCACGAGTGGAAAAAGGGTTTCTGGTAAAACCTACGTATTCTTTTGCCGTGAATCCGAATCTGCAATAAAACGAAGGGTTCTCTTTTGAAAATAAAAAGTTGTTCCCTTCACATGGCTGCGGGCGGGGGGGGGGGGGGGGGGGCGAGGGGAGCGGGAGGGGGCAGTTAAGAGGCGCCAGTTTAGCACACAGATGTCCTCCTTGAAAATATTTAGTTTTAATTTGGAAAATTTTTTTGTCCAATGCGTATATTTAGAGGCGTTTAGTTGCTCCATGTTATAACAGACACCCTGTATAATGTTATTTTCGATGTAGATCTGTGGGGGCTGTACTCGTATGACTACCGCGGGCAGTGGTGGCTGATCAGAGGAGACAAGGGAGGCCGGACCTCCTCACATTTCTGTAATAGAAGTAGTAGTAGCAGCAGCAGCAGCAACAGCGTCAGCAGAGTAGCAATAACTACTTTTACAATAAACCTTTATGCACATTTGTCAGAGATCGCGAAAGACTTACCTTGTATTATTCCGTCTAAACTGCCAGCACTAGGGAGCAAGCCGAATCGTGAATGCTTAACCCTAAGCAAAGGGAGAGAGAAGTGATGCATATGGTGAGAAGGCCAGACAGAGGCCAGGTCACCTCCAAACGCTCGGTTGCCGTGGTAACCATGATGTCACTACTACGAACAGAAGAGGGGTATAGGCTGTAATAGCCATGTTGTACCATAAGTGGTGCAACGCTTTCAAGTGAGGGCATCGTTACTTCCTTGCAGGAGCTTTCGTTTTCAAGGAGATGTGAAACTGAAAGACATTAAATTTTGAGGACAGGACGTTCAACACGGGCACTACACCTTCTTCAGGAATATAAGTTCAAAACATGTACGTTCCAAAGTTAATGGTATGAGCAGCACAAGTGGTTATGTGCTAGATCTAAAAAAGGAGGCTTATTGTGCTGGGCATGTCGGCTCTTAAGAACAAGAAAAACTTAATTGTCCGCTGAGAGTTTCGACGATCTGAAGAACAGGGTTAGATGTATAGCATGGCGTGCTTCTTCTGAAGATCATCCAAGTACTTTTATTTTGTGTAAATAACTATCCAAACATATGAACAGCACAAACTGATGAATATCATACACAACAATGAAGTGAAAAACAGAGATATAATTAAAATTCTAGCCGACATCACAAATCTTTTTAATAAGCAGGAGATAGCTCTCAGAGGTCATGATGATTGCAAGTGTACTGGAAATTTCAGAGCCATTTTTAAATCCGTGCTAAACAGAAACGAAGAATTGAAACCACACTGGAGGAAAATGGCTTATTTCCAGAGAAAGCTATACAGAATGAACTGATTGAACGAATAAATTAGGAGATATATGAAGATATGCATTCAGGTGTGGATAGAACCTCACTTTATTCCTGCATTGTGGACGAAGCAACAGACGTTTCAGATGCTTTACTGTTGCGAGACTAGTGGACTCCAGCGGCGACATTCACAAACATTTTCTGGTTTCCATGATGTTAGCCAAACTAGAACGACTACTGCTTTATCCACTGTGCTAAGCGACGTGTGTCGAAATTGTGATATGAAGAACAAACTAGTGGCCCAAACTTGTGATGGTGCTTCCGTTCTTACATGGCCTGCAAGATAAGAGGCATGAAATTGCCCCAAGCTCTTTTTTCTCACTGTATTGCACATCGTTTAGATTTAGTTTTGCAGTAGAGCTGTTCTTGTATAAAATCATGAAGGGTTTTTTCTCCACACTTCAGGGTATTCCTACTTTCTTACACCGGTCTTCTGAACACACAGCAATTCTCGACAGTATTGTTGGTAAACACACTGCTTTGAATTGCGAAACTAGATAGAACCATAAAGCTAGAGTAATGCCTACCATTCACGAAAACCGTCAACGCCTAATAGCGGTTTCAAATGAAATAACTGACAGCCCAGGCTCTAGTGCAACTAAGAAAAGCTTGTGCTTTCAAATATACTCTCCCAGACTTTGTTTTTCTCCCTCTGTTTTTCAAAGCATATTCTTAAAGACTGAACTGCTTTTCAACATTCTTCAGAAAAAAATAAATGCTACACAGTTTTGCAACAGTGCTGTCTCAGTATGCATAGCTTACACAAAAACTTAAAAATTTCATCGACTTTTTAAATCCCACGTAACGACTGACTTACCTGAAAGCTGAAGTTTCGATGAATATAGCTGGAATGATAGATGAATACGCTGGAAATCGATAGATGTTAAAATACAAACAGGTATACTTTGAGATACTGGATAATATTGGAACTCAACTGGAGAAAAGATTTTCACATTATGATAAAGCGCTACTCCTTAAACTAAGCGATAACACTCAGTTTGCCACTTTCGGTCAGCATTTCCTGTAGACGGTGTGAATTCGTCATTACAAACGTATAGCGTGTCCTTCAGTCGCTCGCACTTGGGTGTAGAATTGGATTCTGTATTTTCTGCCGAATATAAAGATACATTTCACACTATCAGTTTGGGAGACTTTAGCAAAAGAATGATTGAGAATGAAAAGGACCAAATTCTTCCAGAAACTTTCAAACACTGTGTAATTTGAAAGTTCCTGGCAGATTAAAACTGTGTGCCCGACCGAGACTCGAACTCGGGACCTTTGCCTTTCGCGGGCAAGTGCTCTACCAACTGAGCTACCGAAGCACGACTCACGTCCGGTACTCACAGCTTTACTTCTGCCAGTACCTCGTCTCCTACCTTCCAAACTTTACAGAAGCTCTCCTGCGAACCTTGCAGAACTAGCACTCCTGAAAGAAAGGATATTGCGGAGACATGGCTTAGCCACAGCCTGGGGGATGTTTCCAGAATGAGATTTTCACTCTGCAGCGGAGTGTGCGCTGATATGAAACTTCCTGGCAGATTAAAACTGTGTGCCCGACCGAGACTCGAACGCGGGACCTTTGCCTTTCGCGGGCAAGTGCTCTACCAACTGAGCTACCGAAGCACGACTCACGCCCGGTACTCACAGCTTTACTTCTGCCAGTACCTCGTCTCTTACCTTCCAAACTTTACAGAAGCTCTCCTGCGAACCTTGCAGAACTAGCACTCCTGAAAGAAAGGATATTGCGGAGACATGGCTTAGCCACAGCCTGGGGGATGTTTCCAGAATGAGATTTTCACTCTGCAGCGGAGTGTGCGCTGATATGAAACTTCCTGGCAGATTAAAACTGTGTGCCCGACCGAGACTCGAACTCGGGACCTTTGCCTTTCGCGGGCAAGTGCTCTACCAACTGAGCTACCGAAGCACGACTCACGCCCGGTACTCACAGCTTTACTTCTGCCAGTACCTCGTCTCCTACCTTCCAAACTTTACAGAAGCTCTCCTGCGAACCTTGCAGAACTAGCACTCCTGAAAGAAAGGAAAAGTTGGTAGAGCACTTGCCCGCGAAAGGCAAAGGTCCCGAGTTCGAGTCTCGGTCGGGCACACAGTTTTAATCTGCCAGGAAGTTTCATATCAGCGCACACTCCGCTGCAGAGTGAAAATCTCATACTGTGTAATTTCTACGACTTCTGCAACAATTGCTTCAGTTGAAAGGAGTTTGTCTTGTCTTAAACGCATAAAAACTTATTTGGAGACCAGTTGGGCCCAGGGTCACTTATCACTTCTTGCGTATACCTCAATTGATAAACCAGTACTGCAAATACTTTAAATCCGAGATACATGTTACGACGATGATGTCGAAAGATTTAAAAGAAGAACTTTGTTTTACAGGTAACAATGCTCAAAAGCCCCATCTACCAGTTCCTTTGTCAATAAAAGCAACTGACATTATTAATAATATTACTATTACTGCTATTATTAGCTATAGCGGTAGCAGTGGTAGTAGTCGTCAGCGTCATCTTAGTGGTGGTGGTGGTAGTCGTCGTCGTTAGGAACGTTAGATATGTGTGCATTAGAAAGAAAGGAGAGTTTCTAATGTGTTTTCTGGCCTCTCCAAAATTCAGACTCATGATTCGCCACCGGTCGAGGAACCACTCAGGAATCGCCTTGTGCACAGACTCTCGAGACATTGCGAAATTCTTGGTCGTGACGACCTTAGGATTCGGAGTAATTTTTAATGGACTTTTTCACTTGCTCGTCGAGGACAAGAATCTTGCCTCCTGATGTCCTTTCGAGATAGTAATCGATTGCCGGAGTTCCCTTTGATGTTCGCTCTTCCCCTCTGATACAGTGCTACAGTTGAGCTATCATGAGGACTTGGTAGCAATTGATTTTTCATGTCAATGGCTTTTGCGTCAATATGACGAGCCACTGTATCATCTTCGACTTCAGACTCAACGCACATTTTGGTAGCTGCAGGAAGAAGTTATTTCTCCCCAATACTGTGTGTGGTTTGGATTTTGCAGTTAAGCAGGATACCTCAAGTATGCTCTAAGAGCTTTCTTAGAAGCTGATACCTGTTTTTGAGGAATCTGACAGGTCTGGATGTTTTGTGTGCAGAATAGAGCGAAATGAATCAATTTCAGCTTTTCTCCTTTCATCATCTCTGACTCTTCCATTATGCGCAAATCGAAGCTCTATGAATTTTTATCTCTTTAAGCTTGCGGCAAATAGTTCGTTGATGCACTAAATTATCTGATGGTAGAGTGCTACTTTGGTCTCAAATCTCTGAGGGGTGTTTCGCCGTAAACGTGGCATATTGGAATTCATTTTTGATGTTTAGGGGCACCCACATCGCCCAGTACGCTGAGTCGCAGATTGCTACGGACTGGGAAGAATTATACAGAGTACTTTATTCATTTTATTTTTTCAACTGATTCCTCCATATCGCATGTTTTACTTAGTCGAATTTTCTAAACACATTGCATACATGGTAACTTGACAATCATCAGGCACAGGGGTCTAATAATCAGCTTAGCAGTATTATAACAAAAAATAAATGTATACATTGAATATTTTCCTATGTGTTTTGTAACAATTTAATATGCTTCTTGTGCCTTCCAACTATTTACTGTATGCAGCCTCCACTTTGTCCACATGGGTTAAGACAAACACAGCACTGGCAAGCGTGTGGTTAAGATCAGTATGGCACAAAGACTAGCAATATGTATATACGTTTCAGGAGGCAGCTGAAAGACGTCTGTAAACGTGAAAGAGCCTGTTATCGGGGCCAAACACATGGATTACGACGTTTTCACTTTAGCACCATGACATAGCTAAAGTACGAATAATGTCGAAAACCCACAACCGTAAACACTTACCACTAACACGCAGACCTAAATTAGCAGCGATACAGAAATTGTTTGAAAAAATCAGCACATATGTATACGTCTACACCACTACTATGCAATTCACTATATGTGTGTGTGTGTGTTTGCTTGTGTGTGTGTGTGTGTGTGTGTGTGTGTGTGTGTACATGTTGTGTTACACCGCTTCAAACACAGCAACTATTCTTTCGTACCGCATCTCAAATTGGCAACTGTTTCAGAACGTGTACATGTGTTACAGGAGGAATAGTAAATATAATAGGAGGTGGGAGTATAGACTAAACCGAATGATACATTCGATATAACATGTGTCCACTTTTCATTTGTTACAGATATGCGGCTGGTTACAGAGATACGTTTTCATTGTCCTTGATGGTACTCCAATTGCTATTGCTTTGTTTCTTGATTGTCAGTTTTCGATTGAAGTTAAGGCTGAGGTGTTGTGCTTGAGATTACATAATTGTAATCAAGATCTGTTAGCCTGTTCTACTGTATCGTTTTAGCGTCTTCTTACGGGGCCACATTATCTAGAATTTCATGGAAAGGAGCTGCCAGCATTATAGGAAGAGGCTCCTTTCGCTACAGCGATGAGTATGCTCTTCCAGTGTGTTGGAGCTCTTGTACAAACTAGTCGTAAGGTGGCACGTAATCTAAACCTCACATTCCTCGCGAAACCGCTGGAGCCGTGGTCGCTAGCACACACCAGATAAGCCATTTCGAATTCCGTTGGTGAAGTAAATTTTCACTGCCAATATTCGATTAGCAAGGGAAAGAGACGTGGTGCCGGAAAGTTCCTGATCAGTAGTCTTTGCGCCAGTATCTTGGATTAAATTCAAAAACCTCTCCGCAGTGTCTCGTGGAGTGAGGGCATGTGACACTGTTGATTGAGATCCTTCAGTGGGATGGGGACGTTGATCTCGGCGGCTCCTTTGTGCTGTTGTGGTAGAGAAGGCCGCGTGCCACCATCTGGGTTTCACCCTTTCCCTTCTCTCATCATCATCATCATCATCACCATCGTCATCACATCATCGTCATCACCATACAACAAAAAAGTAACACTATTCAATATACACATCCATTACTCTCACCTACACATTACAAATACACATATGACACAAGTGTCAAAAATCCGCAAGGAAAGGGGCCAATGAACGCGGAGGAAGAACGCTCTTTCTTACCGGCGGCTGAATCCACCCTGTGGGATATCCCAGCCAACAGTGCTATACGATATTCACTCCTATAGTCTATACGGTATTCACTCCTATAGTCCCCAGAAGATGGAGCGGCAGAAATGAGCACATTTCTTGACCGCCAAGATCCCCGTATTTACCCCTTTAGATTTTTGGCTGCGGGGGTGGTTGAAATTAGTGTGTACAAAGAAAAAGCAAACACAAGACATTAACAGATCCTTCGGATTACGAACAGTGCTGCCTTCATAAAGGACCTCCTAGTGGAGCTTCACGTGGTGTTGCGAAGAGAAGTCTACAGTGCACTGAAGTCGAAGGTAGGAATTATGATAATCAAATTTGAGCTTAATGATTTGCGTTTACTTAACACATCTTGTGAGTATTTGTTTGGGTTAGAACTAGAGTTACGGTCAACGAAAACTAAAGTTCGTTAGTTTTGTACAGTATGTAAATGACGTAGTAACCTGCAGTTTTGGTAGCATTGGTAGGGAAATAAACATAAATGAATGTGTAAAAGAGGAACTGGGAAGCGACAACTTCTCCTTGTTTAAAGCGGTTATTAACGATTCTGTCAACAGTTGCAGTTTGTCTGTCTGTCGTTTTTTTCCCCACGTAATCAGAACCGGACATCATTCTGTGTTATTCCACTGCGAATTTTATATCCTTACCCACTACTCGTAAACTGCATTTTATAAGTAATGAAAGTTAATTAATAGATCACATTCCTCGTTCTTATGTAACCAAAGCAATTACTTGTGGTGCAAACGCAGTTTGTAAGCACATACATAAAAATGTATATAATTATTATTCTTATTTCGTACTCAATAGAATGTATGTCATCATGATCAAAGGCAAGAGTTTCCTGTTACTGTTGATAAATGATGTTTATGAATAACAGAAACATGTCGAAGCGACCCTTTACATACCCTCACTCGTGCTCTAAATGGTACACCACTTCCAGTTTCTCAGGGAATCTAGGAAGACACTGACTGCCTACATAAACAAAGCCATCGATTTGATTAGTCACCAGACAGATATGCAACACACCTTATGTTCAGGTAATGCCGGTACGATCTTAACTGACCAAGGCTGTTAGGAAAACTACCACAGTCTACACTTATGACAGTCTAAACAACGGTAGTTTTACGACTCTAGTTACAGCTGAATCACTTCTCTAGCCAACAAAAAGTGAACACACGCTATGCAGAATGTTTTGTTCGAATTTACGCTACCAACCCCTAAAATATTTGCTATTCGCCCTGAAATACCTTGTATGTTCATTAATGTCCTAGGACTTTTTTTCAAAAATTAGTGCAAAATACGTATTGTGAAAGTAATAACTGAATGCTGCTATTAACTCAGCCCAAACTTCTGTGTTAGCAGAAAAATGTTTCCCTGCTATGGTTCCTTACCCGGCCGGAGTGGCCGAGCGGCTCTAGGCGCTACAGTCTGGAACCGCGCGACCGCTACGATCGCAGGTTCGAATCCTGCCTCGAGCATGGATGTGTGTGATGTCCTTAGGTTAGTTAGGTTTAAGTAGTTCTAAGTTCTAGGGGACTGATGTCCTCAGAAGTTAAGTCCCATAGTGCTCAGAGCCATTTGAACCAATTTCTATGGTTCCTTGAAGGCAGCACACTATGATTAGCAAGCACTTGTCTGACAGGTGGCACTATAACAGAAATGAGGCATCACAGTAAGAAGTAACAAATAACTTTTAATAAGAGTATGTTACCAAATGGTTCTTACCTTTGTCGCAATTTGAGGTATGGCACTTTATGTTTGAAATCTAACACAGTGAAATCTAAAGAACTTTGGTGTCACTTGGTAGTCTGTAGTATTGTCGCTGTAACTGATTGTAATTGTGCAGACAATCAGTTAATGGTCCTTGCCCTCCATAAAGAGCGACTGCAGGCTCTGAACTGAACCGTTTTATTATTGGTTTTTGACTGCCCGAGTGTCTGTGGCACGTCGTGTGTAACGTCTGTTGGCAGAAAAATTTCAGTGTTCGTCAGTACGAGGCGGAAGCAATGTAGTCAACGATTGTCAGTGCCCCCTATGGCAGCTGTCCACACTATCGGTGGACGTATATGACGAGCTGGAGTAGTGATGCAGAAGCAGGAAGAGGTCCAGGCTTGTGAGCTCCATCTGGAGGCTGCTGCACAGAGCTGAGAGACGCCTGGTGGGTGGCTGTGTCCTTATTGCGGCGGCCTATCACTGTATTTGTTGAGTACCTCCTGCTTGGTAGGCAACATCATGAATATAATATTAGGAACAAAGACAACTTCTACATAAACTACGGTGGTCAAATACGGCACCAAAAGGACTAAAGATACACTTGGAAACAGTCTAGCAGGGCATAACAATACCTTATGGGTAATGTGATGCAATTTAAGGATAATTAAATCGAAAACCTTAGCTGCCGACAGATGTTGTTGATATACATCAATGGGGACAGCTGAAAATATGCGCCCCGACCGGGACTCGAACCCGGGATGTCCTGCTTACATGGCAGACACTCTATCCATCCTTTTTTTTTTAGTTTTTTTTTTGTTCGGTGTTGTTCGTTGCGTTTGCTCTGGGCGGACGTCACATGGCATCCGTTCAATTTGATCGTTGATTCCCTTACTCAGATTTTTTATTACAGAGGGCCATCGCCTCTCTGACCAAACACGCTGAGCTACCGTGCCGGCTCCATTTGAGCCACCGAGGTCGCAGAGGATACTGTGACTGCAGGGACTTACCCTTGCACGCTTCCCGTGAGACCCACATTCCCAACTGTCCACAACCTACATTCGTAGTGTCCTTAATAGATATTTGCCCATTCACTCATTACTTGCGCCAGACTCCGTAAGAGTTCGGGCAAAGCGTGCGCATTCGTAACGAGTGAATGGGTAAATATCTATTAGGAACACTACGAATGTAAGTTGTGGACAGTTGGGAATGTGGGTCTCACGGGAAGCGTGCAAGGGATAAGTCCCTGCAGTCGCAGTATCCTCTGTGCCCTCGGTGGCTCAAAAAAAAAAAAAAATTGTTCAAATGGCTCTGAGCACTATGGGACTTAACATCTGAGGTCATCAGTCCCTAGAACTTAGAACTACTTAAACCTAACCAACCTAAGGACATCACACACATCCATGCCCGAGGCAGGATTCGAACCTGCGACCGTAGCGGTGGTCACTAGTAGTGTCCTCGTGGGCAAGTCATCCAGTTATGTGTTTGTGCCAGTACAGTTTCTGCATAACTGATCAAATCAAATTTTTATCTCAATAGTATCTTCAATTGCTTTTGGTCATATCGAGCGTATGTTTTCGCAGCCTCTATTATCGATAGGTTTAATGACGCTTACAGCTTCACTATACTGTGACAGTGCATACTTGATGTTTCACGAAGGTTTATGAAATTATCATAAAAAAATAACAAATAAGTGTTTTATTGTAAGGTTAATTCTTGTATCATTTTCTTTATTTTCGAGATGCGTCTGCGCACAGGAAGAGTTCGTTTACCTTCTATGGTAGATAAGTGATGCTATTGTGCTTCACATTTTTCCAATAAGCGGTATTTTATTGGGCTGTAATCAATAAAGCACGTGAAAAAGAAAAGACATATGAAAGAATTTGTCTTTTTTATGCTTGGTGCGACAGGCGCATTAAATTTCTTTAAAAAAGTCATTTACCCTCCTAAGTTGTCTTTTACATCTAACAAACAATATTTCATTGGAGGAAGGCAATGGCAGACCACCTCCGCTAGGACCTTGCCTAATACGGCGGTGCGAGTGTACCGCATCGTCCCCTATGCTCCTCGGAATATGGGACCTCATCATCATCATCATCATATAGCTAATTTCGTCCCCATGGGCATCATCAAGCAACGTGGTGATAAAAACAACAACAAAAGTTACGAGCAACTTTACACAAACAAGAAACAAAACATTAAATTCCTCAGTAACTTACATCACACGAAAGTACATTATGTGCTTTCACAAAATATATTATTTATGTATAATGTAAGTAACAGGGACACTACAAAACACTGGTATAGTGAACCTTAAACGAACAAAACTGCTTTTATGTAAGTGTTTTATAAGTTTATAAAAAACACGTTGAGCATATTTTATAAGATCTAGTGGCTATTCCACTAGCTAGAAGAGGTTTAGTACTATCTTCGTCACATCCACCTATTTACACATTTGAACAATATTTGCAGTTGTAAAATCTTATGAATCCAATGAATTTCTATGACAGCTGCATATAGATATTTTGCAGATCTTCGAGAATCAATTATCAGCTATGCAACTGATTCAGTGGAAGAAACTGCGGACAGACTGAACCAACCTAAAAGGCGATCACGGTGAAAAATTGATACTTTCATTTTGACAATACAGCGTTTCACTGAATGTCTGAAACTTTTCTCCTGCCTCTCGTAGGTATTACTGCTTAGAAAAGACACACCTCAAAGTTACTGACTCAAAAATGTCTTAGAAAATAGCAAAGTTCAGTTTTTTTAATGGGTCGTTAGCCATGTTTTCCCATGTACCGGATCTTCCTTGACAACTTGTTTCGTATATAAAAAGAGATACCATTGCTTTGAGGGGCAAGCTGAGAACTGTGCATTATAAAACAGCACGGACAAAAAATGGACTACAGATCTGCTCTGAGGCTGTACGACGCTTCCGCCAAAGGCGGAAAGAGGCCATTCTAAGCGGCCGCTGATGTAATGAGCAGGACGACTGGCAGAACTCGTCACACAGGCGGACGGTGAAAGCCGCCTAGGACTTTTCTAGTTTAAACTTGATTGGAAAAGGACAACAACCAAGTCCCGTGCACCTGGCGAAAACGTACCTTACGTCGATTCAAAAAGTGTACGCTAGTATTCAGTGTGTTTGCTATCAATGAATCGCTTTTGCTGACCTAAGAAGTCGGAGAACCAGTAGCCGAATGCAACGGACCTTATAACAATAGGCAGTAGTTTTTCGGGCAGATGAACACACCATCTAACGCAACCTGCATCGCTAGCATTGTTCTTCAGTCACGTACTTCATCATAATCTCTGGTAACATACGGAAAATCCGTGACTGTGTGACGTCTCGATGACATAATTCGACCAACTAGAGGTCCTCACGGCCTGCTGTAATATCACCAAATGATGACGACGGGAAAGTCGTCGAACCCTGGAGACTGGCAAATCTGACGAGACAAGAACTCAGTGAAACATTTATTCTAGAAAGCTGCCGTGAAAAACAACGTTCTCAAATATCCCTGCTGCTGTTGTGCAATGAGGGAAGTATATTCTCTTTATTTTCTACTAATGTTTTATCTATCAACTTCATACGACCCCTTAAGGAAAACAGTCCGTAAAAGTGAGATGCTTCGTTCGCGACTGACATGGCTCTCCTCTTCCAGTCCATCGATGAGGATATCTGTTGTTCAGGTTTTCACGATCATCGCTATTTAAGTGGGATAATGCATCATCATGTAGAAACCACATCCTCTAGTGGACAACTGTGCCTGAACATCTAGAATGAACACCAAGTAGCGTCCAGAGGGTGTTGCATATAATAGCCTTTAAATTTATTTTTACCATTGTAGCACACACGTTGACAGAGAATTGTTCCTAGTCATTTGATAATGAGAGTGGGATAGTTTTTGTCACACATGAAAGCACTATTACTGTTGAGCAACTTTAGAAAGTTCTAAAGAAGAGTATTTCGCTGTTTAATCTCTTCACAGAACTGAATTCTGGGTTCAAAATTATTTGGACCCATTCCTTGTCCCCATTCTTTTTTGGTAACCGTTGCCCCACCAGTGATGTACACCCACTACTGTTCGAAGTATGCATTTCATGTGCAAGTTGACAACTGCTTATTGATGGATATTCTCCTACACGATACAAACCCATTACTTCAAATTCGACAGGGTGAACAATTAATTGTTGAAAATCTCGGCCAGCTCTCTGTGGCCTGAATGATGTGGTTTTTCCTATGTTTCTACACACGACGATACATTTCTTGTAGCTTGGTTGACATTATTCTCGATTTTTTCCTCTTTCCATTCGTTCTGGTTCCTGGGCGTTACATCCGGCAAGACCTAAAATTAAACTGATGTCTGTGACTCCCTTTAAAGATTAAACCTTCATTATCGCCTCCCAGTCATGAACTATAAACGATATCGTGGGCACATAAAAGGCGATTGTGTATTGTCATTCAAGGTAGCTCTACCAACTTTATTGCGAAAGTCAGCTGTTCGTTACGAAACACTTTTCACGGATTACTCGTTGAGAAACTCACATCACATGAAATTTGCATTCCCTGTCATTGCTCCCTCGTCTCAAACACTCAGACAAGATCTGACTATAATTTTGACAGTGAAGTTTCTGAATTCTGTGTGATCTGAGTGCCTACTCTTTTCAGTTCAGTAACATACCGACCACATAATGTCGAGATGTATTCACGTATAGTTTCTTAGTGGTACAGTACAATTTCCACACAAAAATTGCAGTCTCTTTCGACTGTTGCCAAAAAGAAACTGACAGATGCCATGTTGTATTAACTGAAGACATTAAGTTTGTAAATGAGACCTGGCTGATGTTATGCACTTATTTGTGAAGGTCCTTCTTGGTCAGAAGAATTTTAAGAGTCAGGATTACTGGTTTCGGCTACTGCCATCTTCAGATCATAAAATATTCTGATTTAGATATCAACCTACTCATATTTACTTATTATGTACCTACATATATAGATTTTGACGTTGACACCTAAATCAGAATCTTTTATGATCTGAAGATGGAAGTAGCAGAAACCAGTTACCATGAATTAAAAATTTGTGTTATCGAGACGGACATTTACAAATAAGTGCCATGCGGCAGGCATAGAAGATGACCCATCGCAAAGGAAGACAAAATATAAGTTAAAACTTTACAGAACAATGTGCAACTTAAATTGACCACTTTCAATATGCATTCGGAACTTGGATGCCCACCTTATTTACCTAGTATTCCTTTACTTTAGTCTCTGAGTGGAGTACACGGATTATCAGTTTGCCGTATAAGCCCAGAGTATTTTTAGATATTCTTCGGCACAGAATTACGCCGTATAACCCATGGAGTAAAGCATCATATTTTAGATGTTTTGTATTTTTAACTTAAGAAAGACTGGGTAGTGGCTATCCGAGGAAGTGTCCCTTTAAGGCACATGCCACTATAGACCATACTAATTTTACAGACGTAAACTCCGGAACATTAGAATCTGTTGAGAATCTTTTCCGCACATTTGGTAATTTATGGCAGTCACTGTGAAGCGAAACAGCCCGATAGTGTCCGAACGCAAGATTAGAGGCAAGCTTCTAGAACTTGTGACATCTCTAAATAACTACGAGTAGCACTGCAGAGCAATACGAAATGGAGACAAACGTGTATAAACTGCGGTACGAAAGACATAGATTCGTTGGAAGGCTTCTGGAAAATTGAGCTGTATCTGTTAACAAAAAATGCATACAAAACGCTAGTTTGACAAGTTCTGGAGTCTAGTTCGAGTTTTACAGTAGGGAAGACATCAGACATCGAATTCAGATAAGAGCTATTAGAACTGTAATACGATCAGAACACGACATACGAAAGTGTAACGGAGATACTTACAGTCAGCGAACTTACCGAATCTTTGAAAGACTTCACTCTCGGGAAACATCGTTGGATAAAGAGAGAACTGGCATTCACGACAGTCCGTGCACTCTTCTGGTTCGTACATCGCTTGCACGACCTATAAATACAAGGTACTGCTTTTCCTCCTTTCGCGTCTGTGATTCGCCATGACTATCTCAATGCAGGATCGCGCTCTGCTTGTAAAGCTGTATTACGCGAGTGATGACTGTGCACACGTCATTCTGCAGAAATTCCGGACACTGAAGGATTTGAATAAAGGCTTTGGTCTAGTGATTGCCGTGGTTCTGGAGAAAATGATTCGGAAATTCGAAAACAGGGGTTCTTTTGGTGTGCAACTAGGTTGTTGTGTTGTTGTGGTCTTCAGTCCTGAGACTGGTTTGATGCAGCTCTCCATGCTACTCTATCCTGTGCAAGCTTCTTCATCTCCCAGTATCTACTGCAACCTACATCCTTCTGAATCTGCTTAGTGTATTCATCTCTTGGTCTCCCTCTACGATTTTTACCCTCCATGCTGCCCTCCAATACTAAATTGGTGATCCCTTGATGCCTCAGAACATGTCCTACCAACCGATCCCTTCTTCTGGTCAAGTTGTGCCACAAACTTCTCTTCTCCACAATCCTATTCAATACTTCCTCATTAGTTATGTGATCTACCCATCTAATCTTCAGCATTCTTCTGTAGCAGCACATTTCGAAAGCTTCTATTCTCTTCTTGTCCAAACTATTTATCGTCCATGTTTCACTTCCCTACATGTCTACACTCCATACAAATACTTTCAGAAATGGCTTCCTGACACTTAAATCTATACTCGATGTTAACAAATTTCTCTTCTTCAGAAACGCTTTCCTTGCCATTGCCAGTCTACATTTTATATCCTCTCTACTTCGACCATCATCAGTTATTTTGCTCCCCAAATAGCAAAACTCCTTTACTACTTTAAGTGTCTCATTTCCTAATCTAATTCCCTCAGCATCACCCGACTTAATTCGACTACATTCCATTATCCTCGTTTTGCTTTTGTTGATGTTCATCTTATATCCTCCTTTGAAGACACTGTCCATTCCATTCAACTGCTCTTCCAAGTCGTTTGCTGTCTCTGGCAGAATTACAATGTCATCGGCGAACCTCAAAGTTTTTATTTCTTCTCCATGGATTTTAATACCTACTCCGAATTTTTCTTTTGTTTCCTTTACTGCTGGCTCAATATACAGATTGAATAACATCGGGGAGAGGCTACAGCCCTGTTTTACTCCCTTCCCAACCACTGCTTCCCTTTCATGCCCCTCGAGTCTTATAACTGCCATCTGGTTTCTGTACAAATTGTAAATAGCCTTTCGCTCCCTGTATTTTACCCTGCCTCCTTTAGAATTTGAAAGAGAGTATTCCAGTCAACATTGTCAAAAGCTTTCTCTAAGTCTACAAATGCTAGAAACGTTGGTATGCCTTTCCTTAATCTTTCTTCTAAGATAATTCGTAAGGTCAGTATTGCCTCACGTGTTCCAGTATTTCTACGGAATCCAAACTGATCTTCCCCGAGGTCGGCTTCTACTAGTTTTTCCATTCGTCTGTAAAGAATTTGTGTTAGTATTTTGCAGCTGTGACTTATTAAACTGATTGTTCGGTAATTTTCACATCTGTCAACACCTGAATTCTTTGGGGTTGGAATTATTATATTCTTGTTGAAGTCTGGGGGTATTTCGCCTGTTTCATACATCTTGCTCACCAAATGGTAGAGTTTTGTCAGGACTGGCTCTCCCAAGGCCGTCAGTAGTTCCAATGGAATGTTGTCTACTCCGGGGACCTTGTTTCGACTCAGGTCTTTCAGTGCTCTGTCAAACTCTTCACGCAGTATTGTATCTCCCATTTCATCTTCATCTACATCCTCTTCCATTTCCATAATATTGTCCTCAAGTACATCACCCTTGTATAGACCCTCTATACACTCCTTCCACCTTTGTGCTTTCCCTTCTTTGCTTAGAACTGGGTTTCCATCTGAGCTCTTGACATTCATGCAAGTGGTTCTCTTCTCTCCAAAGGTCACTTTAATTTTCCTGTAGGCAGTATCTATCTTACCCCTAGTGAGATAGGCCTCTACATCCTTACATTTGTCCTCTAGCCATCCCTGCTTAGCCATTTTGCACTTCCTGTCGATCTCATTTTTGAGACGTTTGTATTCCTTTTTGCCTGCTTCATTTACTGCATTTTTATATTTTCTTCTTTCATCCATTAAATTCCACGTTTCTTCTGTTACTCATGGATTTCTACTAGACCTCGTCTTTTTACCTACTTGATCCTCTGCTGCCTTCACTATTTCATCCCTCAAAGCTACCTATTCTTCTTCTACTGTTTTTCTTTCCCCCATTCCTGTCAATTGTTCACTTATGCTCTCCCTGAAACTCTGTACAACCTCTGGTTCTTTCAGTTTATCCAGGTCCCATCTCCTTAAATTCCCACCTTTTTGCAGTTTCTTCAGTTTTAATCTACAGGTCATAACCAGTAGATTGTGGTCAGAGTCCACATCTGCCCCTGGAAATGTCTTACACTTTAAAACCTAGTTCCTAAATCTCTGTCTTACCATTATATAATCTGATACCTTTTAGTATCTCCAGGGTTCTTCCATGTATACAACCTTCTTTCATGACTCTTAAACCAAGTGTTAGCTATGATTAAGTTGTGTTCTGTGCAAAATTCTACCAGGTGGCTTCCTCTTTCATTTCTTAGCCCCAATCCATATTCACCTACTACGTTTCCTTCTCTCCCTTTTCCTACACTCGAATTCCAGTCACCCATGACTATTAAATTTTCGTCTCCCTTCACTATCTGAATAATTTCTTTTATTTCAGCATACATTTCTTCAATTTCTTCGTCATCTGCAGAGCTAGTTGGCATATAAACTTGTACTACTGTAGTAGGCGTGGGCTTCGTATCTATCTTGGCCACAATAATGCGTTCATTATACTGTTTGTAGTAGCTTACCCGCATTCCTATTTTCCTATTCATTATTAAACCTACTCTAGCATTACCCCTATTTGATTATGTGTTTATAACCCTGTAGTCACCTGACCAGAAGTCTTGTTCCTCCTGCCACCGAACTTCACTAATTCCCACTATATCTAACTTTAACCTATCCATTTCCCTCTTTAAATTTTCTAACCTACCTGCCCGATTAAGTGATCTGACATTCCACGCTCCGATCCGTAGAACGCCAGTTTTCATTCTCCTGATAATGACATCCTCTTGAGTAGTCCCCGCCCGGATATCCGAATGGGGGACTATTTTACCTTCGGAATATTTTACCCAAGAAGACGCCATCATCATTTAACACTACAGTAAAGCTGCATGCCCTCGGGAAAAACTACGGCCGTAGTTTCCCCTTGCTTTCAACCGTTCGCAGTACCAGCACAGCAAGGCCGTTTTGGTTATTGTTACAAGGCCAGATCAGTTAATCATCCAGACTGTTGCCCTTGCAACTACTGAAAAGGCTGCTGCCCCTCTTCAGGAACCACACGTTTGTCTGGCCTCTCAACAGATACCCCTCCGTTGTGGTTGCACCTACGGTACGGCTATCTGTATCACTGAGGCACGCAAGCCTCCCCACCCACGGCAAGGTCCATGGTTCATGGGGGGAGGGTGCAACTAGGTAGAGGGAGGAAACGAATTGATTCGATGTCAGTGGAAGCAGTGGCCACAGTAATACAGGAGGAGACGAATGGTGGTGTGCAAACGGAGAACTTCCAGAACATTGGACATACCCGTGAGCACGGTGCGTAAACACCTTCTTTGCTATCCATTCAAATGCGAACAGGAATTCCGCCTTATGCAAGATACTTTTTTTCTGTTTTATTTCGCCCAGACATGTTTCAGCACATTTTGTGCTATTTTCAGTGGGTTATTTTTTATTTTCTAAATGTAAAATTGTTGTTACATATTAACATTTAGCAAAACTTTTGGTATATAATATTTACAATTGTAAATATGTAACAACAATTTTACAGTTAAAAAATTTAAAAAAAACCACTGATGATAGCACAAAATGTGCTGAAACATGTCTGGATGTAACAAAACAGAAAAAAGGTGTCTTGCATAAGGCGGAATTCTTCTTCCCATTTCTTAGCAAGCACGGACATAATAAGAAGAATTGCAACATCACAATATGATTATATCCATTCAAAATTACCCATGTGCACAAGTTGCTTTCGTTGACCTGCCAGCAAGTTAGACCTTCGCTTTAGCATTTCTTGCTCGCATGGAAGTGGACAATGATTGCCCGTGGAAGATTTTGTGGATAGACGAAGCCCATTTCCAACTGACAGAATATGTGAATACAGAATTGTCAAATATGGGCAACGGAAAATCCACTCGCAAATCAACCAGTACCGCTTCATCCCTAAAAGGTCACTGTGTGGTGCGTGTTTACGGCATAATTTATCATAGAGTCGTATTTTTTCGAAGATACAGGTGCTTCCGGTCCTGTTACCTGTACCGGCACTGGTAAGCTCTATGAGTGTCTTTTGCGCAACCACGTCATTAAAGTTCTCGAACAACGTAGATGTGTGGATGGGATCATTTTTATGCAAGATGGCGCACCTACACACATTGCAAATCCGGTTAAGCAGCTGCTGAAGCACCATTTCGGAAATGATAGAATTGTCAGCCGCCATTTCCCAACGGCCTGGCCTTCCCGATCACCTGATAAAATCCGTGTGACTTCTGGCTGTGGGGCTATCTGGAAGATGTTGTGTTCAGTGTTCCGATTGCAAACTTAGCTGCATGAAGGCATGCATTGCGCAACACATTCTGAATGTGACCCCAGGAACACTTCGATCGGTTGTGGAAGACGCTGTTTCTCGATTTCAACTTACTGAAGAAAACGGTGGAAAGCATATTGAACGTGTTTTGCGCCGGTCACACGGAAATTAATAATCCGATTGGATTTTGACGGATGCATTTTTTTGAGGGTTTTCGCTTCAGGACAATTAAAAACCAATTTTTCCCATCCGATGTGATACGACATGGCTGTGGTGGACGGGCTTACGTAACTAACAGTATCAAACATGTACACCCATGCACACTGAGTGGTACAGTTTGTTTAACGTCAAACGTACACTTTAGGCATTGTTGTATGATTCATTTGTCATTTGTAGTCGATTACTATTAAATTATCATGCTTACAGCGCCATCTTTTGCTACATTTTGTAACTATTTATTTTTCTTCTGATAAAACACGACAGATTTAACGCATGTTCCACAGTAAACACTAGGAGAATATTGACATACAATGTTGTTGTATACATAGGCTAATGTTTATTTATTATCATAGTTGTTTTTCGGGGAAATTTTCACTCCAAAGAAGTTGCACAATTACAGACATTAAACAACATGCCAAAAAATGTGACTAAGAGGGTGCACCATAAAACTCATTTATTGACTTAATACACGTTGAAAAGTATTAAGGACATCAGAACCTAAACCTAACTTTTTAATATCGCATTTCTTGCAAAGATTGTTCCCAAATGTCTGTGCATGATTAGGGGGCAGATGGAGTACCCTTTGTCTATTGGGTTCCAGAAATTTCGTTATAGATTTTAGTCAATGATTTCATATAGTACATAAATATAAGGTAAGTACTTTCGTATCGGACTTATCAATTTTCAACTATTAAAAATAAAAATTAAAAGTAAATAAGAATATTATGCCTACGGTATTTTCATTTGTGCAACCAAATTTTTCTCCTGTCAAGATACTTCATTCAAGTTTCACTGATTTCTGGGCTATAACATTTGAATATTATTTAAGATTCGTAGTAATGGTTTGCGGGAAATCAGCAGCTTGCAGTTCATCTCTTCAGACAAGCGAGTGTAAGTACACAACAACTTTACTTGTCCACTGTCGAAGTTATTGAACTGCCACAAAAAAAAAAAAGAAAAATAGATTCATTTTGGAAAGTTTGTATCTGGAAGGCTCTGTCTTTCAAATTTCAGTTATGAGTGGACGGAAATAACTAAAGAGGGCTGCTTGGTGAGTAATAGTATAGAACTAAGTTGTTATTCAGTTGGATCTCCTTCCAGTGTGTTCCTGTTCGGCTCCGTGGAGGAGCAACATGGGTACGTTTCATGACTAGAGGCCACTGCTCAAGCGTTACAAAGATCCTCTCTGTCGACAAGGAAATATCCCATCTTTCAATAGCACCAATAGTGAATTCAAGGTTATTAATTAAAACAGGAAGGAACAAAAAACTAGTATCAGCTGCATATTATTTTCCTGCTCTGAAGCCAACGTGTCTGAGTGCTCAACCCTGACTGGACTCACGAATCCAAGCGATTTCAAAATTCAGATAACCCTGTGGCGCAGATTTTAAGCTTTCCTTTTGAGATTTAATGCAAAAGGTAATCGAACACAGTTCATTTTTCGAATATCATGCTAAACGTAACATTAAAAATTTATATTCCATCATCATTTTTCTGAAAAATGTTCCCCAAGATTACACATGAGTCTGCCATGCATTCCTTGTATAGTTTTCAGTTTGTCTTCCAGTCAGGTGGTCTTTCTAGCCTTCTATGGAGGAAAGACTTTTCTCACTTCTTTGAAGACACACGCTACCGCCACATTCTTCAGTCAAATAAAGTAGAAATTTTTCTGGTTCTCTTTCTCATGTTTCTCTTATAGAATCGTTTTAAGTATTGCAGGACTATGTATAACTTTACTCTAGTTTGATTTGATTACTGCATAAGTTTGTTATAATAATAGAAACAGAGATAGCGCATTTCTTTGTTCTTGATCTGCCTACAACTAAATGGATATACACTGAAGAGCCAAAGAAACTGGTACACCTGCCTATTATCGTGCCGGCCCCGGCGAGCACGCAGAAGGGTCGCAACACGACGTGGCATGGACTCGACTAATGTCTGAAGTAGTGCTGGAGGGAACCAACACCATGAATCCTGCAGGGCTGTCCATAATTGCGTAAAAGTAAGGTGGGTGGAGACCTCTTGTGAACAGCACGTTGCAAGGCATCCCAGATACGCTCAATAAAGTTCATGTCTGAGGAGTCTGGTAGTCAGCGGAAGTGTTTAAACTCAGAACAGTGTTCCTGGAGTCACTCTGTAGCACTTCTCGACATGTGGGGTGTCGCATTGTCGTGCTTGAATTGGCCAACTCCTTCGGAATGCACAGTGGACATGATGCAGATGATCAGACAGGATGCTTATGTACGTGTTACCTGTCAGAGTCGTATCTAGACTTATCAGGGGTCCCATAGCACTCCAACTGCACACACCCCACACCATTACAGAGCCTCCACCAGCTTCAACAGTCCCATGCTGACATGCAGGGTCCATGAATTCATGAGGTTGTCTCCACACCCGTTCACGTCCATCCGCTCGATATAATTTGAAACGAGACTCTTCTGACCAGGCAACATGTTTCCAGTCATCAACAGTCTAATGTCGGTATTGATGGGCCCAGGAGAGGCTTAAAGCTTTGTGTCGCGCAGTCATCAAGGGCACACAAGTGGGCCTTAGGCTCCGAAAGCCCATATCGATTATGTTTCGTTGAATGGCCGCTAAGCCATGTCGCCGCAATATCCTTTGTTCCAGGAGTGATAGTTCTGCAAGGTGCGCAGGAGAGCTTCTGTGAAATTTGGAAGGTAGGAGACAAGGTACTGGCGGAATTAAAGCTGTGAGGACGGGGCGTGAGTCGTGCTTGGGTAGCTCAGTTGGTAGAGCACTTTCCCGCGAAAGGCAAAGGTCCCGAGTTCGAGTCTCGGTCCGGCACACAGTTTTAATCTGCCAGGAAGTTTCATATCAGCGCACACTCCGCTGTAGAGTGAACATTTCATTCTAGAAATATCTCAGTTGGTGTTTCATCATGCGTTCTAAAGTTTTGTGAAAGCATGACACAAAACTTGCGTGACTACCATACGCTATGTCACATCATTCACTTCTGTGTTACGTAGCACAAGGTCCTACTTATCTAGTACCTTAGCTGTGCGCATCCATGAATCGAAAATATTAATTCCTTCTCCAGTGCTTTTGTCTACACCTGGATCAGTCACCTGCACGTTGTGCGCAATTCATTGCTATGATGCATTAAGGAAAAGCTTAAGTATTTACTTTTGTCATCTCATAACTTTACTTAAAAACTAACATCTATGGCCGTTTTTCACCGAGCGAAGTGGTTAGTACACTGGAATCGCATTCTGGAGGAAGGTGGTTCAAACCCATGTCCGGCCATCCTTATTTAGGTTTTCCGTGATTTCCCTAAACCGCTTCAGACGAATTCCGGGATGGTTCCTCGCTGTTTGGCCCCTTCCCCCAAATCAACCAAACAACCATTTTTTCTGTGTCAGATAGTATAACAAATGCTCACATAGTCTTCCATTTACGCAGCTTTATCTTTCTATTCATCACCTAGCAGCGCCTCTTTCCTTCGCTCCCCTTACCTCTCCTCGTGTCCTTTGCTGCCACTACCCACAGTTTAATCTAGGTGCCCTTAATTTGTCTTTATTACGTTGTTTTGCAGAATGGAATATAAACTTTGTTTTTTTTTCGTAATAGCGCTGTTGCTGATTCCATTATTTATGTAATAGCTTTTTATAAGTTTTGAAATGCGTGTGATATGTAAGAACTTTCACAAATGCGTCGTAATGAATGCGTGGTTAAATGTAACAGAGGACCTAATGGTCCAAATCGTGAGGAGGATAAAACAATAAACAAAATAAATAAACAGCGAGAAGGTGTTTCTGTATCGTCTAGCTAAACTTCATGTCACTGTTCATTTTTGTTCGACACTGAAATAACAGCATTCATTGCTACGATCCACAACACTTGAAGAACATTGTCATAAGCATATTACTGTCCACGTCAGTTGATACTACTGACGAAGATATGCCCTTGAGACTGCGCATTTCACAACAATTTTCTAGGTATGTCGGTATACTGCACATAATCTTTCAGAGAACTGCCACTATATCTACTAATTCATTTCTGTGTTGTGCGAATCGTAGCAATTTTATTACTTAACATTTAAGTCTCTCTGTCGTTCAGTTTGCTTCTGATGAAGGATTGGCACTGAGATATAGGAAACCTCCTTCCAGTCATATATCTGATGGCAATCAGTCAAGAGGTAACTGCTTCGTATCCCTGTGGTAGAGCTAGCTTTCACTACTGGTTTCTAAAATTTTCTGAATTTTGCATCTCGCTCTGTATATCATGGAGTGCGGGCGTGCGGCACTGTTATTGCTGACCTGTCGGATGTCATTAGGATAGGCAGCTCTGCTGGTATTATTCTGCGGGTATATATCATTGTTCATACCGGACATTTCCCCTTCCCGTCGTTCGTACATTATTTTGTCTAAATGATGATAATTCTTTCGCCATATGATTCGTGCTTCATTTTCTTTAAAGTACTTTTGCAGTTTCGTTCTTTCAGCAGTCTTTTTCCCTTCAGTGGCTTAGTAGAAACTGACAGTTCTTCCGTGAGCTTAATGTTTCGTATTCTTCAAAGAGCTGTCAATATTTCCATCCCTTTCGTCGTAATCCCACCTCGACGCTTAGTCCTCTAATTAGGCTTCTTGGGAGACGACAATACGCATCTTGCTCCACCCAACATCTCTATTTTAAATTTCCATAAATGGGTGCTGAAATCAGTCTCTTAGATGCCCCGTGTTGTTTCAGAAATCAACTTTTCTTCTGGCATTGCCAGCCGCTTTGTAGAGGAAATTCCTATTCCTCTGAAACATCCTACGGGACTTTGGACTGTAGCCGATTTCCCAGGCTTCTCTCTAAAGCGAACCAAACCGCTTTTTTGTTAGCGCCTGCTGTGAGTGGCTGAGCATCCTTTAACAACACACTTGTTTGGTTCAAGTGGCTCTGAGCACTATGGGACTTAACTTCTGAGGTCATCAGTCCCCTAGAACTTAGAACCAATTAAACCTAACTAACCTAAGGACATCACACACATCCATGCCCGAGGCAGAATTCGAACCAGCGACCGTAGCGGTCGCGCGGTTCCAGACTGTAGCGCCTAGAACCGCTCGGCCACCCCGGCCGGCCACACTTGTTTGCAGAAGGTGTCCAGTGGCTAGAAAACTGCCATGTCAAAAGGCTGGAGTGCGTTTCTTGTATGGCAGCGAAAGTACAAAGCCAGAATGTCATGTTTCATACAATATTCAAGAGAGATGACCGATTTTGTTAGCAGCTTGTGGCTGTACATCAAAAGCACTACAGATAGCACTGGTCTGAAGTTCATAAAACACATGAATATAATGCTTCTTCTTTAATGTAGCCTGATTCCGTCATATGGAACTAGTCGTACCTAGTCATTTTATCTTTTTTGCTGAAATAATGTCGAATTTCCACGAGTTCTGAGTAACCCTAGGCTGTCCTGCGAACATCATGGGGAGTAATAGAAAAATCTGTTTACACTAAGTCTCGAAGTGTCTTTGCTAGAGCAGCTTCAAGCTCGTTTGTAGAAACAGTTAGTTTTACTATATTTCGCGTTGTCTTGTTCTCTCTAACGCGGATCATACGTTGGCTTAGTGTTTCGTAAGGCACTATGTATTGAACACTTGCAGCATACACAATGGCCCTATTTCTTACGGCTTCCACTGTCCTTCCATCCACTCGGACATTCATTTCAATAGAGCGCTATCGCTCTTCTTCACATGCTTACATGGCATCTAAAAAAAACACGCTAAGACAGTGTGTGTGTGTGTGTGTGTGTGTGTGTGTGAGAGAGAGAGAGAGAGAGAGAGAGAGAGAGAGAGAGAGAGAAAGAGAAAGAGAGAGAGAGAGAACAACGCATCCCGAACGACTTATCAAAATGGGGCAGAAATCTGTAGATGCGATGTACATGTGCAGACAAAAAAGGATTAAAATTTCAAAATAATTGGATGATTTTTTAAGAGAAAATGCTTCACAAATTGAGCAAGTCCCTATGGATTGGTCCGCCTCTGGCTCTTGATAGAGTTGTTGGATGTATTCCTAAGGCATATCGTGCCAAATTATGCGCAACTGGTGCTTTAGATCGTCAGATTCCGAGATTTTTGGATGGTCCTGTCAATAATGCTCCAAATGTCCTCAGATGGGAAGAGAAACGAGGCATAAAGTATCATCGGCTTACCGCTGTGCGCTAAAGGTGCTGCGTGTGACAACCAGAGGGGTCCTTCTATGAAATGAAATGGAACCCGAGAGCATCACTCACGGTTGTCGGGCCGTATGGTGGGTGACAGATTGTTATCCCACTACCGTCCGTCACTACTCTAAATACGTCTTCGACCTGGAATCTCATTGACTGAATAGTGTTCAGTGATGAGTCCCACTTCGAATTGAGCCCCGACGATCAGCGAAGACTTGTCTGGAGACGCCAAGGACAGCGGTGGAACACCATCCTAACTGTGTCCGCCATATTGCGCGACAACCACGCGTGATGATCTGGCGTGCCATTTCCTTTCATATTAGAACGGCTTTGGTTGTCATCCACGCCACCCTTACAGCACACTTGTTCGTCGACGGCATTATACGCCCCGTTTTGTTGCCCTTCATGGCAAGTCATCCTGTCCTTAGATTTCAGAAAGACAGTTCCCATCCCAACATGGCGAGAGTTTCTTCTGCTTGTCTTCGTGCTTGCCAGTCCGTACCTTGGCCAGCAAGCTCCCCGGATTTCTCCCCAATACCGAGCGTTTGAAGCATTTTGGACAGGGTGATCCAATCAGCGAGGGATTTTGGTGATCTCAGCGCAAGTTGGACAGAATTTGGCACTATATCCCTCATCAGGACATCCAACAACTCTATGAGTCGACTTTCTCAATTTTTGAAGCTCTTTCTCTTGAATAAAGCATACCATTTTTTTGAAATTGTAACCATCTGTTTGACATTAAAGTCACATCTACCGATTTTCATCCCATTCGGATAATTCCTTCATGCTGCGTCGTTTTTTCTTCCCTTAGGGTGTAGTTCACATCAATCGGACACAATTATTTTGCTTACAGTTAGTTACTGTGTTTATTACGTTAACCATCAGTGCAATCTTTAGTTATGCTCAGAGCATTTCTACTGTTAAAATGTTATAAGCAACGCCGATCTTAAAATTAGGTTATACACCGATGAGCCTAAACACGGCAATCACTATCACGAGACTGAATGCTGTCTGCTGGAGATGCGGGCACGTGACGCGGAAAGAAATGTTTATAATAGGAGGAGAGACGAAGGAGTAATCATTCTGGCGAAGAAACTGCATGCAAAGGGAGCCGGCCGCTGCGACCGAGCGCTTCTAGGCGTTTCACTCCGAAACCGGCCTGCTGCTAAGGTCGCAGGTTCGATTCCTGCCTCAGGCATGGATGTGTGTGATGTCCTTAGGTTAGTTGGGTTTAGGTAGTTCTAAGTCTAGGGGACTGACGACCGCAGATGCTAAGTCCCATCGGGCTTAGAGCCATCTGAACTATGTTTGCAAAGGGGTTCAAATGGCTCTGAGCACTATGGCACTTAACTTCTGAGGTCATCACTCCCCTAGAACTTAGAACTACTTAAACCGAACTAACCTGAGGACATCACACTCACCCATGCCCGAGGCAGAATTCGAACCTGCGACCGTAGCGGTCGCGCGGTTCCAGACTGCAGCGCCTAGAACCGCTCGGACACCCCGGCCGGCTTTGCAAAGGGGGAAATCCACAGATGAAGCAGGCTTTGGCAAAGGGTAGATTGTTATGGTCCGTCGCATGGAACGATCATCTCGGAAACGGCGAAGCTGGTCGGCTGTCCACGTGATACTGTCGTGATCATTAGTGGAAAATGGTTATAGCATCGTGAAATCACAAGCAAACGATAGGGTGTTCGACGTGCACGCCTCACCACAGAACATGGAAAATTTTGGAAATTTGTGGTAAGGTTATATGGGAGCAAACTGCTGAGGTCATCAGTCCCTACACTTATACACTAATTAATGTAACTTAAACTAACTTACGCTAAGGACAACACACACACACACACACACACCCATGCCCGAGGGAGGACTCGAATCTCCAACGTGGGGAGCCGCTAGAACTGTGACAAGAGTACAATGCTTCCACAGGCACCAGTGTTTCAGAACACACCGATCAAAGCAAACTGTTGAATACTGAGCTCCGCAGCAGACGACCGCCATGTGTTTGCAAGTTGACCCAACCGCATCATCAGTTAGGCACGGGATCATAGAGACTGGTATCAGGATCAATGAAAACGTGTCGCCTGGTCGGATGAGTCACTTTTCCTGGTACAGTCTCTCGATGATCGTGTTCGGATACGCCGTTATACGGGGGAATGGCCGCTCGAAACATGCTCTGCACTGAGGACACAGGCCTGTAGGGCAGTATCGTGCTGTGGGGGACATTCACCTGGGCTTCCAAGGGACCTGTGGTAGTAATCGAAGGCACCACGACAGGTGTGAACTAGGCGAACATTGTTGCGGACCACCTGCGTCCCTTCGAGCTTAAGGTGTTCCAAGATGGTTGTGACGTCTTCTAGTAGGATAATTGTCTGTGTCACAAGGCCAGATTCGCACTTCAGTGACTTGAGGAGCATTATAATGAAACGTTGATGTTTTGACCATAATATTGGCCCCATCGGAGCCCGAAGGACCATATCGGGGACAAATCTGGGTGCCACCTCCGCGCCTACAAATCGCCATTCGGTAATTTACGGGGATTGGGTAACCCTGTGTAGATACCTGGTGCTATATACATCCTGAAACCTACTAAGGAATTGTCGAATCTATGCCACAAAGATTCGCTGCCTAATTACGATTCAAAAAATGATCAACAGCTGTTCAAATGGTTCAAATGGCTCTGAGCACTATGGGACTTAGCTTCTGATGTCATCAGTCCCTTAGAACTTAGAACTACTTAAACCTAAGTAACCTATGGACGTCACACACGTCCATGCCCGAGGCAGGATTCGAACCTGCGCGGTTCCAGACTGAAGCGCCTAGAACCGCTCGGCCACCCCGGCCGGCAACAGCTGTTCAGTAGATGGTCATAATGTCTGTGGCTCATCACTGTAAGTCTGTGCATAGATACCATACTAAATTCTTAACCGTTTAAATCCATTAACAAACGAAATTTCGTTTCATGTTAACTAACCAAAACTTACGTAATGGAAAAAAATATTGGTGTTCTCAGCGTAGTCACCTGGAGAGATCAAAATCACTTCTTGCTGTAAACGAAGTTGAAGTAATTTTGGATTACGGAACGTGTAGGTGTCGTGAATCACGGAACAGTTTGCTACCTTCACGGGCACGTTTCGCGTATCTGTCGTAATTTTTGACTAGGTAAACAGAATGTTACTTAGATTCCGATATTATTTACTTAACAGGTGAGTGCCTATTTCATATAAATGCGTTTAGAAAATGCACACCAGAAATATTGTGAATGCATGTCAATTATTAATCTATATCTGGACATCATAAATTTAGAATTTACTAACCTGGATCCCATATGAAAAAATAATCCTTCTCATGTGACGCGTGCTATACGAGAAAGTTGAACTTTAGCATCAAATGGTTCAAATGGCTCTGAGCACTATGCGACTTAACTTCTGAGGTCATCAGTCGCCTAGAACTGAGAACTAATTAAACCTAACTAACCTAAGGACACCACACACATCCATGCCCGAGGCAGGATTCGAACCTGCGACCGTAGCTGTCGCTTGGCTCCAGACTGTAGCGCCTAGAACCGCACGGTCACTCCGGCCGGCCGAACTTTAACATCCGCAATTGGTCATCCGTAACTGAACATCTGTCTTTCAGGCGCAGTTAGATGGCTGAACAGTTCATTGGAGATTTTTGGTGCCTTACAACTCCTTCGTGTTTTCTTTGATGATAAAATAAGCAAGAGCGCCCGGAATAAATTACAACAGATCTTTTTACTACTGAAAAACTCATAATACATGATCCAGATTTGTTTTGTGTTAAATTGCAAGAAACAGACCACACCACACGATCAAATTTGAGGCTTATCTTGCTTCTTGTTCCCGGGGTGCTACGAGTACATGACGCAAAGTTACGAAAGATGATTTCCTGTAGCACTGATTATACGAATATTTACTGGTGGACTCATAAGAAATGGAAATTACTAGACAGAGAAAACAGCTACGAAAGTAGTATTTGGGATGGAGACATGCCACCCGCGTTGTATTGTGCATTTTCTATTCACCTTCATGTTTGGGCTTTCGAGTTCGTGTTTTCACCGTGCCTGTACGCGAAGCATGGAAGGCCACAAGTTAGATATGAGGAACTTCGGTATCAGCCACTTTCTGACAGAAAGAAAGCCTCAGTGACGTGCGACGTACCTGCGTGGCAAAGAGTCCTCCGATCACAGCCGCTGCCCGCAGACTGCAGCTCGCCGGCCGCGCGGCGCCGTCGACACCCGATTGAGGTCGAAGGCGAAGCCCCACAGATGTAGGCGTGTCGCCATAGGCGACTAGAGGGGCAGAAGCTATTACTGCACTTTAGATAACATTTCTTTTGTGTTTCCATAAAATTTTTCCGCTCTGTAGAGCGTTGTTGTTGTGGTCTTCAGTCCAAGGACTGGTTTGATGCAGCTCTCCATGCTACTCTATCCTGTGCATGGTTCTTCATCTCCCAGTACCTTCTGCAACCAACATCCTTTTGAATCTGTTTAGTATATTCCTCTCTTGGTCTCCCTCTACGATTTTTACCCTCCACGCTGCCCTCCAATACTAAATTGGTGATCCCTTGATGCCTCAGAATATGCTCTACCAACCGATCCCTTCTTCTAGTCAAGTTGTGCCACAAACTCCTCTTCTCCCCAATTCTATTCAATACCTCCTCATTAGTTATGTGATCTACCCATCTAATCTTCAGCATTCTTCTGTAGCACCACATGTCACATTGTAGGTGAGCACTTGCGATAATGTCCAAAACTTTGGTTCATGCGTGCTGCAGTCCAGAGCAGTTTCATGGAAAATAATTTTTGTAGGTGAAAAGGTATATTTCGGATCTTCACTGTCAGCTATTTTAGAAATTCCTGCGGCATGCAGCCTCCTTTAGCGATTGGTTCACTCATAGAGGTTTACGCAGATAAGAAATTTTGTATCCGAATCCGCACCACATCCACAATTCTTTTACCTACATCTGTGGATATTAAAATATTGAAAGCAGTTCTACCCGTTCGGTTATGTTGGAGCTTTGACGGTAATCATTGTCCTAGCCTGAAGCTTCGTCTTCTGGAGTCGCATCTCGTAACTTACATTCAACACACTAAGGCACCGACCAGGATTGAATTTCAGTGGAACTTAGTCATTCATATTCTTGATACGTTCCCTATCTTACAACTTTTTGTCCTAATTACTGTAACAAATATTCCAAAATCTACTTCGCAATATTAGGAGCCCAAATGAAATCGTGATAAAAGTTGTCGTCACATCCATAGTTCGTTTGTCAAATTTACGTTAATTTACCATAATGTTACTTCATAAAAGATGCTGTACTTCGCAGTTTATCAAGCGTTACTTTGTGCACTTATAAATATACCTCAGAGAAAATTTTGTAGATTCACTCATTTTATACCGAATATTATTTAAGTTGTAGGAAAGTTCTTGTAGAATGTAAATACATTCGTGTTAAAGGAGACAACTCAATGCCTGCTATTAAATATTAGTCACAGTTCGTTCATCAAATTTGCGTTAAATTATCATCATATTACTTCATTTTAACGTACTACACGTATCAGTATATTAAACGTTCCATTGTGTACTTATGAATATATTACGGAGAAACATTGACAAATTCACTGATTTTATATCGAAAATTATTTCCGTTGTAAGAAAGTTTTTGTTGAATGTAAATGCTTTTTGGATTAAAGGACACCACTCACCGGAAAGTATAAGCGTTGAGTTGTCGATAGGCACACAGAAAAGAAAAAAAATAACTTTCTAGCTTTCGGAGTTAGGCTTTGACGACATAGAATATATTTACGCTCTATGTGATACACAAACAGGAGTCAGACATGAAACCATGATTCCAAAGGATGAAATGTGCTAGAACAGTTTTCACTTCACTTTGCAATGGCTTTCGGTAATTATGTAACTAATCACTGTTGACGTCAAAGAAACGGTTATGACTCAGACGAAAGATAGCCACCGATACTACAAACTGCCTTTCATTTAGTTGCAAAGACCTCCGTGAATTTTGAAGCAACTAAGGAACGACGCAAAACGGAAAGAACGACAATAATTATTATTCATCGTTTATAATACAAATATCCATGAAAATCGAATCATTGACACTATCCTTGAGGGTTTAACAGTAAAGTAATTACTAATGAGGATGTCCGCAGATACAGCCGTGGATGTTAACACCAGCTGAGGCATTTATCCTCCAAGTCAAAAATACTGTGAATGTCCGCTGATATCCACATCAACATAGATCTCTGGCGATTGGCAGCCTTACAGAAGGTAGCTATTAGAAATCAATAGCTGACAAATACACACATCAAAAAGAGATTTGCGTCGCCCCCAGTTCCTAGAACCCCTGAAGATAGACGTTGACTGGGATATTGTACCACAGACACAGTCCCTTTGACTATTCAGCCGGCCGCGGTGGTCTCGCGGTTCTAGGCGCGCAGTCCGGAGCCGCGCGACTGCTACGGTCGCAGGTTCGAATCCTGCCTCGGGCATGGATGTGTGTGATGTCCTTAGGTTAGTTAGGTTTAAGTAGTTCTAAGTTCTAGGGGACTGATGACCACAGCTGTTAAGTCCCATAGTGCTCAGAGCCATTTGAACCATTTTTTGACTATTCAGGATATCACTAAATCAGACCAAATATGTAAACAACCGTGCATGAGGACCCCCAATAAGACTGAGGGGGTCCGACAACCGATCAATTCCAGTCATTCCACCAGGAAGGAGGTACACGGTTCTTGTCTGTAGTTCAACCTTGCCTACGCAGTCAATACCCCGGTTCTATTGCGTCCGCATTGTTACTTTGTGCCAGGCAGGACTCTCAACAAGGGAAGAGTCCAGGCATCTCGGAGTGAAGCAAAACGATGTTGCTCGGGCATGGAGGAGATACAGAGAGACAGGAACTGTCAATGCATTGCCTCCCTCAGGCCGCCCAAGAACTACTTCTGCAGTGGATGACCACTACCTACGGATTATGGCTTGGAGCAACCCTGACAACAATGCCACCATGTTGAATAATGCTTTTCGTGCAGCCACAGGACATTGCGTTACGACTCAAACTGTGCGCAGTAGGCTGCATGATGCGCAGCTTCACTCCCCACGTCCAAGGCGAGGTCCATCTTTGCAACCACGACACCGTTCAACGCGGTACAGATGAGCCCAACAACATACCGAATGGATCGCTCAGGATTGGCATCACGTTCTCTTCACCGATGAGTGTCGCATATGCGTTCAACCAGACAATCGTCGGAGGCGTGTTTGGAGGCAGCCCGGTCAGGCTGAACGCCTTAGACACACTGTCCAGCTAGTGTAGCAAGGTGGGGGTTCCCTGCTGTTTTGAGATGGCATTACGTGGGGCCGAGGTACGGCACTGGTGGTCATGGAAGGCGCCGTAACGACTGTACGACACCTGAATACTATCCTCCGACCGATAGTGCAACCATATCAACAGCACAATGGCGAAGAATTTATCTTCATGGACGACAATTCACGCCCCCATCGTCCACATCTTGTGAATGACTTCCTTCAGGTTAACGACACCGCTCGACTGGAGTGGCCAGTATGTTCTCCAGACATGAACCCTATCGGACATGCCTGGGATAGACTAAAAAGGGCTGTTTATGGACGACGCGATCCACCAACCTCTCTGAGGGATCTACGCCGAATCACCGTTGAGGAGTCGGACCAACAATAAACTTGTTGACAGTATGCCACGACGAATACAGGCATGCATCAATACAAGAGCACGTTCTGCTGGGTATTAGAGGTACCGGTGTGTAGATGCGTACAGCAGTCTAGACCACCACCTCTGAAGGTCTCGCTGAACGGTGGTACAACATGCAATGTGTAGCGGTTAGAGCACTAAAAGCTCGCCTCAGAGGCCCTAGGATAAGGAACCGAGTGGGGTGGCGCTTTCTTAGCATACTCAACTCGCATTTGGGAGTACGACGTTTTAAACCCGAGTCCAGATTTAGGTTTTCTTTGATTTTCCCTCAATCGCTTCAGGCAAATGCTGGTTCGGTTCCTCTGAAAGGGCACAGCCGATCTCCTTCCCATCCTTGAATCAATCAGTGTCTAATGAGCACGGTGTCGACGGGACGTTGAAACCTAATCTCCCTTCCTTCCTTCCCGATAAGGACGTGGATTTTTCCTACGTTCTAGTCCCTTCAGAGTTGCTCCAGGGCCACTCAGCTTGCTGTAAACGAGTACCTGGCGTCTGTCCCGGAGGTAAAAGGTGGCCAGGGAGCTAGGGTCCCTCCCAGTGCCATGGCAAAGAAAGGCTGTGCTCTGACTGTAGTCAGGCAATAGCCCGGTCACGAGCTTGCGCCACAGACATTATCTTTACCTTACCCTGCGATTTTACTTCAATATTATTCTGCCTTAATGTCAGATGTTGGTCAGGTTGTTTCTAGCTTGCTGTGTAAGTATGCCTTTGGTTTCGATTTGATTTTAACCATTGTTCACGATTTGAGGTTTGCTGAGTTTATGATAATTTCACCGAAGAATTCATTCTACTGAAGGTATAGTTCTCGTCAAAATGAAATTTGGTGTACAAATTCAGTATGAATTCAAATGATAATTTACAGTCTATTGGCACCAAGTGTATATTGTAATAAACAGGAGAAAAATGACATTGTTTTAGTATGCCATGAAGGAATCAGCTCACTAAGGTAAGACTGGAAAAATCTTGTAGTTCCACCGACAGTGAATGAGAAGAAGAAAGCTGGAACTTTATTGAATGGAAAATTACGATAATCTGAAACGCTTCTTCATAAACTCAATGCTCATTACTGATGAAGGACACAAATGGCTTATGCAAATGTCAACAATTCTATGCCTCTTACGTAACTATGCGGACTGAGCTGAGCAGTTTAATCACAATGTGCTATGAAGGCGACGAATGTCAGATCGCCACCTGTTTCTGGCGACAGGTCACGATGGTGGTTATAATACAATTCGTACTGGAGTTGAAAAAAGTGTAGTAAACGCTTCTCCGACTGATAAGGAATATTTCGATTACTGTAGTAATTCTCTATTTTGAAATCCGAAGTATGCAGATTCAGGACGACTGGGAAGGTATTGGGAAGTTTCCTCTGTTTATTGCTAGTGACATTATGATTTCATTATGTGGTAAAGATACGGTGGTGTCTGTCAGTGGTGTACGTAACGCTGATCTGTAGGAAAAATCCATTTAATATCTTGCAACACATGACATGTATTCGCAATTGCGACTACGGACAACCATCAGATGTATAATGGAATGACAATGAGAATTTGGGCTTGACCGGTACACGAACCGGATTTCCCGCTTATTTCGAGCAGTCGCCTTGCCATTAGGCTACCCGAGCATGACTCACCGCCAGACACAAACTTCCATAAGTCACCAGTAATGTATCTGCAACTTATATTCGTACATCCGTTATGTATATTCCCGTACAGGGGAGACATTTTATTTGAAACTCATTTACTCGGGGTGTGTGTGTGGGCGTTGGCGAGGGGGGGTGGGGGGAGGTGGAAGGAATACTATATTGCCTGTGTAATGCATGTCTAAAGGAACATTGCATCGTAATTTTCAACAACACAGACACTGGAACACCGTGTAATATGTTGCAAGTTCACTCTTAACTTCCAAAACAGCCTGAAATTTCGTGACGAATTATACACATGGTTCCCGAATGGCCGCTACTGTAATTTTATACTGTTCATTGCAAAGGAACTGCACTTTTCTCCTGAAATATATTGCAGAAAGGCAGAGAGTTATCAATGCTTTGATATTATTAATTACAATGGCTCGATAATTATTATATTCGGTGGTTCTAGAGGCCAATAAAGACAAATTACTTCTTCAGCACCTTATTAATGTTGTATTCGGCATTTACAGCTCTGCTAATGAGGCATTGTCATCATGATAGATGCAGTTCCTAGCCTACTGTAATGATTGTTGTAACGAAACTGGTTTTAGAAAATTTAGTAGTTACTAGCTCCTTAAGTGTGGCCACTGAATTTATTGAATGTTAGGATATTGTGGAGTGTTCTGTGTTGTTTTATGCCATTTTATAATTGACTTCCGCCACATTGCTAAAACTTGCTGACTATGAATGCTGTGTCATCCCATTATCTTTTCCGATGAGAACATGACCTGATTTCATTGCCACTGATGTTGCAGCTATAGTGGTGTGAACCTCGTCGTGCTTCTAAATAAAACACTTACAGTTTGCCTGTAAGGCTTTTATCTTCAAAATGACATATCTAGACTATGGCTGCTCTGAGTACAAAGTCTTCTACATTGTTCAAGTACTTTAATGGTTACATGTAGCATTGTAGTTTCTTCTTAGCATTTAGTAGATTTTGCAGTACCTTTGATAATACATCGAACAGCAAAGGGGACGGCCTTGGGTATCGTTCCCTTGAAAGAAGCGCGAAAAATGGAGGTTCTCTGAGCCTGTGCAATACACGGTGTGTGGGATGAGAGGTGGGTTACCTTTGTGGCTAGCCACATGTCATACATGTAAGTATAGAAGGAATTCAGTAGTATACCAATGACATGTACGTATAACAGGACAATTACACTGAGAATTTGTAAGGATGGATCTGACAATGATTGCAGGGCCAGTGTTAACTTTCTGTGCTTTTTCTTTTCTGTTGGGCTTCCATGCATGCCACATCATGAGTGCAGTGACAGGCACTGATATGTCCCGGGCAGGTGAGCACTGCAGAGTAAGGGAGCATCATAGGGGTCATTCCCTTGGGATGCACACAGCGATGTCCTTCCAAAAGCTGGACAGTAAACTCATGGAAGAGAGAAAGCGGAAGAACGGGCTCTGTGCGGAAGGACAGTAGTCGCCAGTGGTTTGAGGGATTACAGAGAGACGATACTCAGGGAGCGCAAAAGGTAGGCTCCAGCCACAGATAACATCTTTAGGAAGCACACCAAAAACATCAGTGACTATGACTTTATTACGTGGGTAGTGGCTGCCAAGATGATGCTGAGAGAGTAGCACCTGTTTTTTCCTTTTTGTTTTCCCACAGAGGCGAAACTGCTCCAGAAAAAAGAATTGTCACTGATAGGCAAACTTGAATGTTATCCTTCAGTTCCGCTTTTTGGAAAGGGAAGGGCGGTAAAGAAGTTAATCGGCAGTGTAGTTTAATGAAGCCGATAGTGGGAGGATGAAAGACATCACACAATTACGACATTGGTCAATGTCGCCGGCAAATTGGGTGACTGGCAAGGATAAGTTAAGCGAATGAGAAACTGACACCCGGTTTGGAGGAGTGCGCTTTTTAGACATTTGGTTTTGGCTTCCTAGTAAGAGGTTTAATGTCCTGGCTTTCTTTACTGAACATTTTCGGAATCAGAGTTTGGATCTGAAGATGCAGAAATAGATAGACTCAGAGGAACAAATTCCTGACTCAGAGGAACAAATTCCTGACTCGGAGATAGGGAGGTTACGCCACGTAAGTTCGATAACGACTATTGCAGCACTATGATAGTGAGGAATAGGTGAAATAACTTGTTAGTTGGGATGGAAGTGTCCTCTTTAAGACACCATTTTACATGAGCGACACAAGTGAATGACAGCACGTGCCATCTCGATGCGCGACATTCGAGCTACAAGCAGCAGCATCAGGCGACATGCCCTGGTGTCTGTGTGCAAGTGACAAACTCCCACTACGAGATGGCTACAAGAGTGGCCCATTTGTTTCTACAAAACGGCGACCTTAAATCGTATGTTGAAGCACAAGAATAAGATAAAAAATTAGCTTTACTCAGGAAAATAAGGCGATAGAGGAGTATTGTGGATGAATTTGAAGACGTTTGCAGGAACAAAGTAGATGCACCAGAAGAACGACATGAGAGAGGGGACCGTCCCATGTAGGGTATTGAAGATAAGACAGGCATGATGGGATGTTTGATGGGATGAAAAGAGAAAAGGGGAAAGTGTGGAGACTCACACATAGGAGAACAGCAAGCTTGGCATCAGAAAGTGACTTGGGATGGGTGATAGTATTTTCTTCTAATCTATGATTTCAACAGATGAAAATTAACCTAGACAAAGAGACCTAGAGAAACTAATAAGGGTTATTTAGGAATAAAGAAAATGACTCACCGAAAGGCAGAAGTGCTGCGTCATTGATAGATACAATCAAACAAACATGCACACAAGCGCGCGCTAGAGCGCGCGCGCGCACACACACACACACACACACACACACACACACACACACACACACACACACACATACAGGGTGTATCCCACAAGTGGTACTGAATAACTGTCATATATGTATACTCTGTTTTCGTCTTTTTTATGAGGTGGCAAGAACAAAATATGTACCCCTTTTCCCCTCACTTTATTCATTCATTCATTCATTTATTTATTCGCTGCCAACATCACGCCTTGCAATCACTGCGTACCTACCACATGACTTCGTGACTCAATAATGGAGATAGTGAGTCATGAGACGGTGCATCCCGGAAATAGTTAGCAGAAAGTATAAAAACAGACATGGGTGTGTGTGTATGTGTGTGTGTGTGTGTGTAATGTTGTGACGCTAGGAGCAGGCGCTGCTGAACCAGGCGCGTGTTTTGGCAGCTGAGGAGACGGGTCGGCCGAGGCAGGCAGGACCCAATGGCCGCACCAGTCTTGCGCTCTAATCACTAAAGAGCGGTAACCAGTGAGGCAGTGACAGCCAGATGCTCAGAGTATGAGAATTTTAGAACACAAGTTGGCAGCTCTGGCTGCGTGAGCTGAAAAACCCGGCCATCAGCATGAACAAATGATGGGCAACCGCCATGGTCCAACAGCTATTGACAGAGAAGCCAGTAACATCGTTAGAAACACAAAATTAAGACGAGTACATGGGTGATGACACATCCTCGACAGGATGTATAGGTTTCATGTTATTTAATGTCAAATTTTTTATGTGTCTAATGATATTTAAAATTTTATATCTCGATAACGCCTTAAGCGATTCTTACAAATGGAGTGTCTGTGGATAGGTCTCAGTGAACATTACCAAAGTGCCGGAGTCGATGTTTTATAAATATTGTCTATTTTGGATTGCAGGCTGGAATGTACATTCCGAACACAAAAACCGAATTTTCTCATGAGCGCGGTATGAAACATTGATAGTAGCAGCAGCATTACCAGCTAGATGTGATTAGGGATGTATGATTGTAATTAGTTTTACTCGATTTTTTTTATTGGTAACATAACAACCCAAAGCAGCTTTTAAATGCACAGAACCATTATTTCTGATGAAACTACTGTATTTGATTTACAGGTTAAATACAAACAGCATTAGAAAGCAGAGTAAATTCACAGGCCGTTTCATGTATAGTAAATGTATATCAGGTATGTTTATAGTTCTAAGCAGTTTTCGGAAGTCAGACATGTTTTCGCTTGACTCGTGTTGTAACGCCTCCACATGGACTTACAATTTCTCCACACAAAATCATGATTTATGAATATTGCATTGGGCAGCGATAATTAGCTTATCGTTTTTTTTCCAAAAATGAATTGTAATTCTATAAAAATCAAAGGAAGGATGTGATTGATCTGCTATAAGCCAACTCTATAATATCTTTGATGGACGATAAAAAGCTACTACCAACTATTGTTCTGTCCCCTTCAGAACCTTCAGCCGAGCACATAAGCATTTGCTTTAATCTACTTGTGTAATTTCATTAGTTGAATAATAATTAATTCCAATAATAACTTGTTTTATTTCAAGGAGTTTGACACTGTATCCTATTGAAGAACGTTGACAAGAGCTTTTGTAGCTCATCAAACTCGGTGACATAGCGTTGACTAGAACATTCGACCAGACGCTAACAGCCGTAGATCGAATCTTCTTAAATTATAAATCTTGTTCTAAAAATAAATTTGAGTTTTATGCACCAGATAATAATCAGATCTTTTCTAAGTCTATAAATCTTGTTCTAAAAATAAATTTGAGTTTTATGCACCAGATAATAATCAGATCTTTTCTAAGTCTGTGTTCCTTCAGCGCGGCAGTTTAAATTTCCGGTGAGTAGCCAATTATTGACGTACTGCTAACGATATATTTTGCGCCCGGGTAGGAATAGCTGGATATAAATTATACGGAATTTTATTTATAACATTAAATGAAAATAGTCGGTTGAGGAATCACTTAAAGTTTTAACCGTTATGTGTCTAACTGAAGCCAAATTAGGTACTTTGAACCTACGTAACGGGACTGCTAGTTATATTTCCCGCCCTCTCGTACCTTAAATACAGAGACAAACGTTAGTCAAAGAAAATTTTGTTTCCTCATCCACCTATTTATGGAAACGTTATAACGTGAATGTGAGGGTTTAAATAGCTACAACCATTTTAGCGCTTTTTTTTTTGTATTTCCATTCGCTTGTCAGTCAGGACTGAGATCTGGGACAGGCAGGATGGATGTGTGGTAGTAGATCGCCTCGTGAGTGAACTGGAATAAATATTTGGCGGTGAACTTCTCATTTTCATGTGTGTCGATATGGAGCACTGAAATATTTTCAACTGGTGGAGAGTTAGATTTCGCGATAGGGGAGCTGGTTGCAGTGTGGACGTTTCAATAAGGAATACTTTAAAATAATTTCCACGTATGAGCTTTAATATCCCGTGTTAGGCGATTTACTCTGAACTTTAAAAACTTTTCTATAGTTAATTTTGGGAGATATCTGCACTTAGAATTCAGTTACAGAACTTAAATTTGAGACTTATGGTAAAGGATGGTAAAGGAACTTTTTTTCGTGAATTTTCGAATGTTTTCGCCAATGTATGATACTGTTCAGTTTATTTAATCCCCCACGAAGGTGGTTAGTAGCGCAGAAATGTACGATTGTTAACTGTGATAAGCGTACTTCATTTTTTGAAACTCAGTTTGTTAAAATTTATAAATGCTGTGAGTAGTGAACATTATTCCACCGCAAATTCCTGCCTCCAGGTACTGAACTTCTGACTGAATTTCTTTAGCGTTATTGCATTATATACATCGGTTAGACACTGGAGGATGACGTATTCATGACGTAAGATATCCTACCATGCATTACGGGGGCCGTACTAGCAGTATTCTTCTTGCATTACAATTTATTATTCGTGCTGATGCTTGTGGCGGCTTAAGTGCTATTGAATGAACAATTATTTGGTGGAAGCAACAGGTTTTACCTGCTCTATTAACCATTCGTTAATCATTTAACCTTGAAGCTGCATATGCTGGTCTCGTCCAGGGAGCAACAAAGAGAACACATGCATAATTCTGTTCGTATAGTCGCTATCGTCAAAATCAAATCGCCGTCACTGTCGATCTCCAAACCTAGCCAGCAACTAGTCATTAATGTAACCATCGATGTACTGTTTGAATTGAAAGTGTTAGTAATTAATGTTCAATCCTTGCAAAGTGTAATGTGTCGCTTGTGAAATAAACTGAGAATCTGTTGCACTGTACGATTTTACATAGTCAGTGAATCCCATGTCTGCAGACAGCAGTTATAGAAAGTTCAAAGAGATTCTCTCAGGATACTGCACTTCGGGCCCCCTGTAACAAACAGCGTTTTTATTAAACCCCGTTGAGTAAATTTATTAATCAGTACTGGCGCCTGAGCAGTGACACGTTGCCTTAGTTGATGTCTTCGAGATTTTCTATATTATTATTAGGAGTGTAAAATTCTTCGGTATCCCAATAAAACATGTTGCACGATTAATAAGCGAGAGATATAGTCACGTTTGGGCGCTACATATCTCTAAAAACGTGAAATGTCTATTTTGGTTCGAGTGCTTCCCAAGCGACAGAAAGTAAATAGAGCCGTCGTGTGACCAGAGACTTACGGAGAGTGAAGCCCTGCAATTTAGCGGTTTATCGATCCTGTACTCGTGGCTCGAATTCCAGCACGCGACCGCACCACGCGACATCTTTACGCTCTGGAGAGCTTCTCACGCTACGAACATTCAGAAAACCACGTAACGACGGATAACGATCCTCCTCCAACCAAACAGTGTTTCTCTGCAGTAGAATTACGCCACTCTTGTAAGTGTCTGTGATGAAGGGAAGAAGGAAGGAAGGAAGGAAAATAGTTGTTAAATGCCCGCCAGTGACAACATCAGCAGAGTACAAACCGCGACAGAGAAAAGATGGAGAAGGAAAAGCCGGGTCCTTTTAAAGTAAACATAGGGCTATTTGCCTTACTTAAGTATCTGAAAAACCAAGGAAAACTTTAATCTGGTTGTCTTGACGGGGATTTGAACCCTGGTCTTCTTCCTCTTTCTTAACCCCTGTGCCACCTCTCTCTATAACCATCACGAATACTGCAGGTAAGTTTCATGAATAAATATGTCAGTGAATCTTCAAAACAGATTAAAACTGTGCGACGGACCGGAAATCGAACCAAGACCATTGTCTTCCTGAGCCACCATAGCACGCCTCTTGAGCTAGCTCAAAGCGTTAGTCCAACACAGCCTCTCCCCTACCCTCCAAACTGTATCTACGTCATTCTACATCATATTCTTCCTACCAGAAACTCTAGTATAGTAGAACATAAAAAAGTGTTTCTGTGAAGTCTGAGTCCGTTCCAGCGAGATGGACGTCAATAACTGCATCAGTGAACTGTGTTACATACAAAAGTGAAAGTAAATATTCAGATTCTCCAAGAAAGGAGCATAAACTGGGAAACTTATTTTAATGGCCAAATGTGCAAACCAATTTCATATGGCGTCCTTCGATGGAAGTGCAGAACAGTGTATTCCCTCGTTATTTTTTTATTCGCAGTGTTCCGTGTGCCTATTGTGATGTCGTTACACGTGTTTCCTATTTGACCTCTGGACGGGTGCCGACCACTTATATTCTCTTAATATCTTGTAGGTTTCAGATCCCCGCAAAGATGAATGCGAAGTGACAGTAGTATACCCGGTAGTATTTAACACAAATAGGCACAGTGGATCGAAAGAACAGTATGAGGAGCAGTCACTAGTGATAAGGCGCAGATATCAATAATTGAATCACTTCTGTTTTTACGCGAAAATTTTCTTCAATCGTATATTCAATAAACTGAAAACTTTTTACTGACGATGCAAGTACCTTGTTCTGGACTAATGGAGACAGTTTGGCGCCAGAATACCGATACGAAATTTTCTTCAAAACTGTTAACTGATTAACTGTAAACAGACCGTGATTGAACTTGCTTAAGACACAACACTTTCAAATATGTACCACACTACGCCTGATACCGATTCACCAAAAATACACGAGATGGCCGATTGGAGCCGTCAGTAAGTCGGAGACGTCCACCAGGACAGTGTCCAGCAAAATGAGATCTGGCTAAGCGGTCTGTACTATCACTTGCTCCCCTTCGTCATCTTACAGGTAACATTCTTCAAAAAAAAAATACTTGACAGATCAAAGGTGTTTCCCTACTGACTCAGAGATAACATTCAAGTGACTCTTGGATAGACACTCAGTCCTAAGCCTACTCATGTTTATGTATTGTAATGTACCTACAACAAACAATGCCTATGTTCTTCTGTGAAAATGGACTCAATAAGCAACCTGAGCTATCAGTAATCGCAATCTAACCTGCATTACACTGTGTGCGTGTTTCTCTGTCATTTAAGCCATCAACAGATCGTTATGTGAAAAACTTAAAACTAACATTTGGATAAGCTATCTGACTGCATATTTGAATATGAAAAACTACAGAAACAAATGAACCTTTAACAATGAATACCTAAGCTATCTGGCTGCGTATTTGAACAAGAATTTACAAGTGATACAGACTCTGGGTTGTGCAATGGAATTTACTGGATTAGAGTCCATGACATATTGTGGTGTGTCAGTGTGTCTGTTTTGGCCCTAAGATCTGCACTCGTCTCTTTAGATGAGTGTTTTTTCCAACTGGTTTACAGGAATGCGCAGCAGCAGCGGCTAAAGCTTATTGTTACTAAGAATGAGTTTAAAAAGGAGTTTTGTTGGGTCCTGTTAACTATTAAATAAATTGTAAGAAGGGATTTCATAACTCTGTTTAAAAACTTTAGAAATCATCATGACCAATAATAGTTCGACAAGTATTAATAATAGCGAAATGCCTGACAATGACTTTATAAGTACCAATAATGGCTCTGAGCACCAGATCAACAAAATATTTCAATTTCAAAGTTACATTAACACTTAATAACCACAGCATATTTATGAATTAAATGTGGAGAATTATTATTGGGAGAATAAGGAGGCTTCTTTAACTGATAAACAAGACGTGGGTTTATTGCAGACTCAGATTATTTACGAGCCTAGCCCTGGAATCGCGCTTCACTCTATGCTTGCGAATTTTACCTTGAATTCCATTCTCAAGCGTAGTTAAGCCATCTAAATCTCTCCTGGCCATATAAATGAAATCAGGCCTTGAGTGCGGTTAAGTTCTGCATCACCCGACGTGAGGGCAGTGTGACACGACTTCTGTATCACAGCTCTCGACCAACACTACCGAAATTTTACTCTCGCAGACAGACCTCGTCTCACAACAATGCTTCGAATCGCGCTTCCATGTTTCGCCCTCAGATTGTTACTGTCGATATCTGAGTGCTTGTTTATTTCCATAGAGAATCGCGTAATCTTACACAATGCAAAGAATAGCCTACATTGTTTTCGATACTCGATGAAATGGTTCAAATGGCTCTGAGCACTATGGGACTTAACATCTGAGGTCATCAGTCCCATAGAACTTAGAACTACTTAAATCTAACTAACCTAAGGACATCACGCACATCCATGCCCCAGGCAGGATTCGAACCTGCGACCGTAGCGCCTAGAACCGCTCGGCCACACCGGCCGGCATACTCGATGAAATATATAATCAATGTAATGGAAAGTTCTGACACACTTCTTACAGTACATTCCGGCTAAAAGTAGGAGAGTACTTTCGGAGCATGGTGTACTAAATCCACCATCCACTGTTCACTGCATCGTTTAGGTTACTTCACATAGCAAAATATGCCTCAGGTCCTCCACATACATTCATCATCTCACATTTTCTACAATTACTTCATGTTCAACACTGTTACCGTTTTGTTTACAAAAGATATATTTACGTAAGTCTTTTATACGTAATGTTGCCAGCCGAGCTTAAACGGAAACTCACTGACTGCTGTTTGGTATGCAAAACTCTGATTGCTATTCTCTTATGTCAGTACTGGAACAGGGCAGATTTTATGTCCGTTTAATGTTCTCTCAGCGCAGCACCTTAACATACGAAGATTCTGACACGTAAATAGAACTGACATCGCCAGCTGTAATACAACAGGTCTGCTGAAGTTCTCAGTTCAGTGAACCAACAGACTGACCAGTAACTGGTATTCCAGAAGTAGTCAAACCTGAAGTCAAATTGAGATTTATTCTGAACGTGATCCCAGATAAGTAGTGTTAAAACCTGTGGGAAATTCAAACGTTACCACTATGCGGACCTTGCTTACTTTATGAGGCTAGGCACGAGGAAGATATACCTCCGTTACTGGCCGCAATAATGTGAGTATATAGAGTTTTGCAACACACATTCAGTTTTAGTTCAGAATACAGCAATGGTATTCCAAGAATCCGAGAAGTCAGTTTGTACTGGATGTGAAGACGCGAGATTTCAATGACCTTACGAATAATGTAGCCATTCTCTCCGTGCTAACCACACTCTGTGGCTGAAAAGAAAATTCATAAGTACTATTATAGTATTGTATTCTTCCAACAGTGACAATAAAAAAGACATTTATTAAAAACGTCGTAACTTGTTTTATGGACTTTAGGACTACATCTTTCGGCTTCGATGATTTCTTAGAAAGGTTCACTTCTTTCTATCGTTTTGCACTCGATTTTATGTCTGCGTATCACTGTCGTTGCGATTTGTTGAAATCACAGAAGAGACATAGAAGCAGTTAAAATTCATAAAATACGAACGAAAATTTTAAATGGCTTCGCAAATCGCTTTATCTGAAATTAAAAGTAATCACTTTTACTTTTGCTTCCACATCGTAAATTAAAATTTTCCAAGGAAAACCAGTAAGACTGCATTTAGGATTCCTCGACCTCTAACAAATTGTTTGTAGCTCTCCAGTTGCCACAAGTGAAACAGATAATTTTAAAGAAAGAGAAACAACGAAGTAGGCTGCTAAGCGTCATGTGTAGTGCTTCACCATTTATAATTAGTATACAGATACTCACTCTGCCTAACTGTACACAGAATTCAAAGGAACTTTAGGGTTAAGAAAAATTTTATGCAGCTCCATTAATAGTTTCATCTCTAACAAAACTTCTCTTACTTATGATCTCGTACAGATCAATACCTTTTTAAACACAAATAGCAAAGTTAGACAAAAAATTTAAATCAGTATTCAAAATCTAATACAATGGGGCAAGAAGAAATGAGGAAATCTGATGGTCCAAATTTTGATTCCTATATTGTACCAGGGAACAAATAAGTAAAACTGCAGTCATTAGAGCGAACTACAAAAGATTGGGACATCACATCACATCACGTCACATATTAAGACATCTAGTGTCACAAAATTGTCAATTAATTAGCAAATAAATTCATGTGCTCTCAAGTGTTAATTTCCTTGCTTTCACAATTTGATTCACCCATTCTTCACTCCCGGCGAGGGTAATCATCTAGTACACTTACTCTATTGTAAGTTGTAATTTCTAGCTATATTCCGTCTATTGTAACTTTTTATTTACAAAGATCTGATTTTATTGGACTAAAGATACTACCAGAAAAACCCAAGATTGTTACTACAAATATATGTTTATGTTTGACCTCTGCTTAAGACAGTATTACTACTCATGGCACATATTGGTTGAAAGCACCGATGATGGCTGTTAATCAGTTGAAATCGATTCGCAAAAGTGAATAAATAAAACATGATTTTGCGACTGGTTGCTGCATATTTGGTAATTTTACGGTTTACGGTCGCTGCACGACTTGGGAACCACATGGAGATCTTCAATCATAAATATGTTTGTGTTGACAATTTTCCTGCTCATAATTCCTCATACGAGTGTTAGTCTGATATTTAAACCACATTGTTTTTTAACTGCGCCACAATCATCGTCGAATTTCGCTTCGCCATCTTTTATTATCAATCTACAAAGACACTCAACTCATCAACCTCTCAATGTACTGATGAAAACAGTAATTTTTTGTTCTTGTGAATATCGCTACAAGTAGTGCACCAGCACATAAAACGCACTCATACAATTTTACATACAGCAGCAGCACTCAATTTTAACCGAAATTTACACATTGATGTATCGTCTTCACGCACTATTTTCTACGTCTTTCTTCTTCCGCCAAACATTCCGAACTCAGACACAAGTAGTATTACCATCGTGGAGTAATAATTTATTTTTGTTTCTCAATTATCATTAGGATGTCAGTAGATTTGCTATAATTTGTTTTCATTTATAAATCTATCTCTATCATTTAACGTTTGTTTTAGTCGATCGCCTTTCCGTATGACAATATGTTGTAACTATATTAATCAGTATCGATAAGAGTGTACATATAATAATGAACTCTCTACCAGCCATTAACAAAATGTCTTCTGCCTTCATGAAGTGTTATACAAAGAACTCTTTCTCTGGTTGTGATTGTTTTTGTCACGGATTAGGTAGATAATCAGACAAATTATTACCCATACAGAACACTTCCTTATCTTTAACTTCGAATATGCAATATGGTGTGAAGCTCTTGCGAACCTAGAGCGGAGCCTCTAAACGTCATTGTATGGAATGAAGGAAGGCCTGTGTTAGGACAAATTCCGGAAAATTTCTCTCCACGCTGTTTGTACAGGGATCCACAAATCATAAACAAATATTACTGTAGGATCAAATTTTGCTTCACCATCTTTTATTGACAATCTAGAAAGATGCTCAGCTCATCAACATCTCAGTGCACTACTTACCACAGTAATTTTTTGTTGTTGCGAATATCTTTACAGCTAGTGCACCAGCACATAGAACATACTCATACAATTACACGTACAGCGTCAGCAGCCAGTTTTAACCGAAATGTACAGATTGACGTATCGCGTTCTCGTGTTATTCTCCACGTCTTTCTTCTTCCACCAGACTTTTCGAACTCAAGTAGTATTATCATTGTGGATTAATGATTTATTTTTATTTCTCAGTTATCATTAGGATGCTAGTACCTTTTGACCTACCAAATTAGGATAAACTAGCCAAACACGTAATGGAGCGTCGTAGTAGTACCTGTCATTCTTTGAAGAACTCTTGCTCATTTGCCTGTACCTGTTCCCAGATATTGTTCTACTCAGATAATTAGAGTGTAGTGTCTTTGTGAAACAACTGTACTTAGGGTTCTAAAACGTTCCCTGTGCTGTGACTAATGGTTACTAGGTCAACGACGTTGTCGAGGTTGATACGTTGGTTCCTGTTAGATCACCGAAGTTAAGCACCACTGGGCGTGGCCAGTATTTTGAAGGATGACCCTCCGAGTGCGCCGCATTCCGTTGACAATTTTCCCTTTGTATTTACGGCAGAGGTGTCTCTGCGCCAATGTCCTGGATTAAATTCCAAACGTCTCCGCAGTATCTCATGGATTGAGGGCACGCGACACTGTTGACGGTGATCCGTCCATCGGATGTGGATATTAAGCTCCACGGTCCCCCTTGGTCCTATGTGCCGACACCAGGTTTTACCCTCTCCCTTCTCTTATTATCTTCAATACGTACACAACACTACAGTACACTACACACACATCATTACACATCATCAACAGATACACTTACACAGGCAGCAGTCTTACTTGGCCAAGGAAAATGCCTATGGGCGCGGAGGATAGCGAAAACTTTTTCAACTACGGGATTGAATCTGCCCTTCGCTATCTCCCAGCCATTCGTGCCATACGGGTTTACTTTACGGATTATTACGAATAGAAATCGCTTCATAATATCTGATTTTCAAAATTCAGTAAGGTGTGAAACCCTGACGAACTTGGAATGGAGCCTCTAAATGCCACATTGTGGAATCAAAACGTACCGTACCAGTTGAGATCGCCCGTAGTATCCAATAACGCTGCAAGCCTTAGCAGACAGCGTTAGTCCGTTGTGTTACCCAACAATGCAAGCTGCGGATTGTGGTCACCAGCGTAACGTCTAGCACTAACACATGCAGATAGAACCACCAAAAAGAAAAAAGAAAAATACATTTTGCCGCTCAGCAAAACAGCGATGGCCTTCACATGTGTCCATTGCTGCCCAAACGGAGAAAGGAAAGGTGTGATAGGAAGCTTATTTTTAATTTATTTGTTGAGTCTGATTAGATTAGGACGTTCGCATCCTATCTAATATCGGACCCCTACAGTTAAGAAATTGCAACAATTTTTGAGGTTTAACGTCCCATCATCGATGACGTCTTAATCAATGGAACTCAGATCCGAAATTTACCGACCGTAGAAGGAAGTCAGTAGTGACATTTGTGATTTAAGAGAACCACTGAAAATACAAAAATTGACAATCCGAATCTTGCTTTTCCAGAATGGTAATCTAGTACCGCCTCGCTCGGTCATTTGTCCCTGAAGCGTCTGTGCTTTCTCGGCAATGGAACCCGCAGCAATTCATGTGTTGTTCAGCCTACAACAGACGTATGGACAGACGTAGACGGGTCCACAACCGTTGCAGTGGCCGGTGTTAAACGAACACTGCCAATGATGCTGTACGAACCGTACTGTCATGAGGACAATATAATGGTTATCCTTTGTTATGGTCACACTGAAAGGCACAGTTCTCATTTACATTTACATATTTAGGATGAGTCGCGTAATAAGTAATATCGCTATTATTTCGTGAATGGTTCGATGTTTACGGCAAATGATAGCAGACAAAGGGGCGCGTAATATTGGTGCATGTTTGAAACTCTTAACTCTTCCATCAACCGAGATTTTGAAACAAGTGCGATTTTTTAACTTGAACGATATGCTTTTTTTTACGGCATCCAAAACTGCTGAAACGCTGAAGAGCAGAGATTTAATGCTTACTAACGTGACGTTAAAACTTTTCGCAAAAGTTACCATGAGCTAAAACTGAAAGGCAAGCTTCTGGAATCAGCTGTTGCAATGTGAACACCGCCGAAAGGGTCTCTATGAGAAGATTCACAGTTATATGCACAAGGAGATACTCTACGCCAATAAGATAGAATAAATATTCCTTTGGCCCTAATTTATACAGTGAAGTTACAGGATCAGCTACGATTTTTTAAATGTAGCTCGATACTAACTTTTAACTCACCACAATAGTTTTAGAAAAACTAAATCAAATATGTGTTTAATTGAAGATTTTTTGTGGAACAAGTAAACAGTCGAAGGGCTTGAGACGACTGAGCGTGGCAAGAGCGTCCCGCTTGCTGATGTTTACACCGGAATGGCCAATCCGGTCGGCTTGCCTTTCAACTGTAAAAAAATTCTGAGATGTTTTAACGAATAGTTTCAAACGACAACGTTATCAAGGGTTATATCACTATAATCATATTTTAACCCCTTCAGACCCTCTGGCTACATTTGCGTACATTAACTTTTACTATGTCTTAGCTGCAACAGAAGCATTTTTTCCCATGGAGACCTGAGATACATATTTGTGAATGTTCAACTTTTTCATCATGCGCAAGTGGTGCCAATTGTTGGGCACAACTATGAAAACATCACCAAGTCACTGAAACAGTGCACACCACCTCGTGACCTCTAGAATTCGCGGATGTTGCTGGTTCGCTATGTTCCACTGTATAAATGGATACTGTTATTGTTAGTTTGTACGGTAATTATTGAATAATAATTTTACTGTTTGTTACAATAAAGATAATTTCGTAATTAGCTATTTCAGTTCATAAAATGAAGCGAAGTGTTCGAAGTATGTTCTGAAAATGGGTACATATTTTTCTATAAATCTCGTATCTAAAATCGTTAAAAAATCATCCAAGAGAATTATCACATAAGAAAAATTTTCCTTCCTCCAGAAAAAATTTAAGCCTGAAAGGATTAAAGATCCCTCGAATGCATTTTTTGAAGTACAGCTTTCCGTTGAAAAAAAATGCTGTAATTTCTCGGTTGATATAAAAATTACGGCGATTGCACATGTAACAAAATTACATGCTCCTCTGCGGTCTATCGTCCGCCAAAAACCTCGTTTCAATATCTTGAGCGGTAACGAAATAAAAATGATACCACCTTTTATGAAACCCCTACATATAATCAGCAAGCCCCTGTCATGACGTGGTAACGATATTTCGGCCACGAATGTCTTTTTTTAGGGTTACATAAATATGAAAATCAAATGGGGAGAAATGGTTCAAATGGCTCTGAGCACTATGCGACGTAACTTCTGAGGTCATCAGTCGCCTAGAACTTAGAACTAATTAAACCTAACTAACCTAGGACATCACACACATCCATGCCCGAGGCAGGATTCCAACCTGCGACCGTAGCGATCGCTCGGTTCCAGACTGTAGCGCCTAGAACCGCACGGCCACTCCGGCCGGCACATGGGGAGAGATCGGCACTGTATGGAGGATGTGAAAGGGTTTCCCACTGAAACTTAAGCAGCGTAATTTATTTTAAAGAACTTACCTAATTGCTGGAAACTGGACTACGATCAATAAGAAAAAACAATCAGCAAGGAAGAAGAATTAAGTCTTAATTGTGGTGCATTCATTATGATCATTACCCAATTATAGCCTGCTACTTAATACCACGTTAACAGTAAAAAAAAAAGTGTTCATAGCGAAAGTGTCAATAGACGTTGTAGAACGAACTTGTATAACAGACGTCCAAAAAGCATGCCCTATTCTCAAGGGTCCTTGATGCAGCAGTTGTTGAAACAGACTTTCTTACAGCGATTGCGACATGTTTCTGTATGGTGAACAGTGATGACACTGGTATGCTGCAGATTTGACAGATGGTGGGACCCTGTCTCTGGTAGCCTAGCGACGTCTTACGTGTCACACCCTACTGCCTCTCAAGTCCCTACTTCTGCCAGGTAAATCGAGCAGAGTAGTTGAAACAATATACTTGGTAGTCAGTTCGATGAAATAACGAACACACCTTTTCACTCCGAAAAACTGAATTATTTCATATTTTTCTCAGCGTTCAAAATATTGCTTGTTAAGTTATTGTATTTGCACATCCATGCTTTACAACTACTAGTGTAAGATTAACTGTGATTGAGATGGTTTTGATTCTAGCTTGGCCTGGAGTTTAACGGAATGGCAAAGAGATATTCAGAATTTTAGCTGCGTGCTCTGGTTCATAAGAGCGTCGTTATTGAATACAATGTCCGCGGCTCGTGGTCTTGCGGTAGCGTTCTCGCTTCCCGCGCACGGGGTCCCGGGTTCGATTCCCGGCGGGGCCAGGGATTTTCTCTGCCTCGAGATGACTAGGTGTTGTGTGTCTTTCATCATCATTCCATCCTCATTCACTCGCAAGTCGCCGTAGTGGCGTTACAGATCTTGTGGAGCGGCGGGTCTCCCGGCCACCAATGCCATACGCTCATTCATTATTACTGAATACATGTCAGGGTTAGAGACCTGGTTGGCAGCAAAGCGACAGTCGGAGAGGATTTTTTTATTTACATTGCTGCTTCGACCTTGCGGGAACTGATAATAGCAGTTGAGCCTTACTTCTACCGCTTACGATATCGGGTGGTTGAATTTTGATTAGTAAGTATGATCCAGGAACTTTTATGAATCGTCATGACATAGAGAAGAACAAACGGCTAGAAGATATCGAGGGAATATATGATTACGGATTACTTTTTTGCCTCTTAGCGTGAAATTGCAAATTTTATATTATCAGTGTCCTTCCTCGCGAACCGAAACTTGTGGAATAATTCTGAGCCAGCCAGCGAAGGTCGACGTTGACCCGGTTTCTGCAAGATCACAAAACCAGTCGTGTACTGCCAGACCATATTACGCAGTAGCTTTGACGTAAGAGTGGATACGAAAGGGCACTGAACGGCCGACTGATTCTGCCTTGGGTTCCATTCTTCCCGTATCCTACCACGTCATTTAATTCCTCAGGTTATGCGGCGTGAGGTATCGGTCACAGGTTGTAAGTACGTCAAGTTGATTTTAAGCAAGGTGTTCCTTCGAAATTTCTCGCGCTTTTTGATCATATGTCGAGGGCCTGGAACACAAAATGGTTATTATCGAAGTTTCTGAAAAACGCTCGAGAATGTGCTTCAATTCGATACGACAGAACCAGGTAGGAAAGTGCTTATAACAATAGAAAAGCAGGGTTCAAGTACCCATCCAGCTACACAGATTTAAATTTTCAATGATTTCTCCATATTCCCTGAAGTTGAATGGCTGGAGGGCACGTTAAAAAAGTCCCGCCCGATCTCCATCACTACCTTCGTCGAGTCTGAACTAGTGCTGTTCCTCTGGTTTAGACGACGTTTTGAACACATAAGCTTCCCCCTTCCGAGCTGCTACAGCATTTTCTGCCAGTAAAATTTTGCGCTGCTCAGATTTCTTATCACACTTTTTAAGTCTGCTTGTGTGTCTAACCTTGCGTGCATTTCCTGAAAGCAAGTGTTCACTTTGCAACGGTCTCAATGAAATTGTCTTTCTCACTCTTATATTCTCAAAACGAGAGCTTCTATATAGTCTGCCAAAGCGCCTCTCTGTCTGTATGCATCTGAGTAAAGGAAATCTGACCAGACGCCTTTCCCAAACTGTTGAAGGGCACCAACGGCAGTTTTTATACCGCGGCCAGCCACGGCTGATTTCGTGATCTGGTTTAATTCAGTGTGGTGGCTATCTTTATGACACCTCTCTTCTAACGTGTGTACAATTTTCCCAAGACATTGGCTGCGAATTTGGTGGATCCCTGGTTTGTGAAGGACTAGGTCATCCTTTACTGAACCTAGTGGTATCAATGTCTTACGGGGTGAGCGAAATACACATGTAACAATGTGTCGCTCCGGGGTTCTGCTGATTTTTCAAGAGGTATTCCCGAAAAACGAGATACAATCTCGTGATCACATCCGTAATTCCATTCACTTTGTGCAACATTTAGAGGAACTTCGTCATAATGGTAATAACCTGCTAGTCTATTTTAACATAGCGCCCTTCTTCACCAAGATACTGCCAAAGAAATTCAAAGAAGTGATAAGCAAGAAAATCGAGACCAACCTGATTATACTTTTCCAGTTTGCGCTCACTTTTCTACGTAACATAATTAAGTGATATATATTGCAAGATAACATATTACTGTAAGCACGTGAAATGCAAATGTGAAATGCCGGCATATGAATAACCTACGTTGGTGTCAGAATGTTGAATGCAACCATACAAACGTGCAAGCAGTTGTTTGTGGAAGTATCGGTTGTCAATTTGTGGAATGGAGTTCGATGGCTATTGCACTTGGTCGGGCAGCCCATGGACAGCTGAAGCTGTTTGTGGATGACGCTGAAGTTGTCTTTCGATGATGTTCCATATGTGTTCGATTGGAGACGCATCCAGTCGCTGGCACCGAGGCAGAACCAACTTTCATCAGGAAAAACAACGGACTTCCATCCTGTCCAGCACTGAAGTCGCCAATTGGGGGGTGGTGTGGGGTCAGGGGAACGCACGCTCCAGGGCACCTAACTCGGAGCTGTCCTGGAAGTAACCGATTTATAACAGTTTGTTGTGTCACTGTGGTTTCAACTACTCCTCAGATTGCTGCTGCAGATGCAGTACGAAGACCCAGAACCACAAGCCGAATACGATAGTTTTCCCTCTCGATAGCTCCACGTGGCCGTCCGGAACTCTTTCTTTTTGCGATCGTACATTCTCGTGACCACCGCTACCAACAATCATGTGCACTGGCTACATTCCTGCCAAGTCTTTCTGCAGTGTCGCACTAGGAACGTCCAACCTCTCGCAGCCCAATTACACGACCTCGTTCAAACTCAGTGTGGTGTTTAAAATGGCGTCTTTGTCGCCCTGAAGGCATTATTGACTATCAACTCACCACATCCAACCTCAAAGGTAACTAACGCTCACGCTCATGACTGTTACAGCGTTTAAAGCAAACCTCATTTCCGTCCTCGTAGTGGCGCTACTAGCGCCACTCTTATGTGACATACGCGAAATTTGAACAGACATTATCTTTCGGATGTAGAAACACACCTACCAACTTTCGTTTATGTCGCACACCTTCTTGCCGTTGCATTTTTTTTTTTTTACGTTAGTGTATTATGAACAGACGGACGGCGACGCCATGGGGTACACTCTGTTACTGGCTGTAGCGAATTTCTTCAGGATATATTTCAAGAAGGCTCTGGAGCAAGCCCAACTAAAACGAACCTGATTCTATCTATACATGAATGACACGTTTTGCTCACATGGGCAGGACAGCTTAGGTGGATTCTCCAGCACCTCAACTCGCTCCACCCCAGCGTATACTTAAGCACGGCGGCCTCCTGCCATTTATTGACGTCCGGGTGAAACGGAAACCAGATGGTGATCTGGGACACAGTATGTATAGAACACGTAAAAACACTAATCTGAATCTTCACGCCTCCGCCCAGCCTGAAGACGATTTGCGCACACTTGGTCACAGAGAGCGATCCATTTGCCACCAAGACAAAATGTATGTGAATCACTAAGGGACCAAACTGCTGATGATGTCATCGGTCCCTAGATTACACACTTCTTAAACTATCATAACTACTGATTGGCGACTCCATGGAGTGTTCTGTGCACCACGACCAGATAATGGATATAATTGGAAGGACAAACAGCATTGGTCGTATTTTTTTGTTGTTTTATTATCCGCAAACTCGATTTTCGGTCACTTAGTGACCATCCTCAGTGCTGTAATATACAATAAAAATTTGTAGGCACTGGTATCAACAAGCTTAGAGCGATCGCTCTACAGCACTGAGGATGGTCACTAAGTGACCTAAAATCGATTTTTGCGGATAATAAAACAACAAAAAAATACGACCAATGCTGTTTGTCCTTCTAATTATATCATAACTACCTTATGCTAAGAACACACACACACACACACACACACACACACACACACACATGCCTGAGGGAGGACTCGAACCTCCGGCGGGAGGGGCAGTGCAATCCGTGACATGGCGCCTTAAACCACGCGGCCACTCCGCGCGACGCACGAAGACAGCTTTCCAGATTGTGGAGGTCTGCCTATCGGGAGGTGATTTATTGAACGGGGTTATAACGTCCGTCTAAATTCGTTCTTCTCGGTCCTGGGCGCTCAAATGTTATTAAGGCCAGTTCATGTGCGATTACCAGAGTAGGGGCCTAAAATAAATCTCCAGTTAATGAGCAATGATCAGATAAGTTGTTTGCCCTGATTAAAACTATCATCTAACTGCATGAAATCGAGTTGTTTATCTGTGCTTAAATCTGTAAATTGGCAATCTTCATGAATGAATATTAATTCCAAGGGAGGAACAAACGGGGGTTCATGATTAATTTTAAGAGAAATCAGCTGCTTCGGAGGACACTAACCAATGAATTAAAGTCACAGTTCTGATTCATCACACAGTCACTTTCAGTGACGAAGAAAAATCCAGTAAACTTCTGTAATTCGGGCTGGAGTATTGTTCCTTAAAACAACACAATCAAATGTCTCATACACCCATAGCTACCTTTTAAGTATTACAAATAAATCAAGTCTAACATCAATTAAGTTAGAACTGTCCTGTCACAAAACCAGTGATCCACATTAATATGTCCAGAAGACAACGAATGAATAGAAAATATTATATTTTTTATGTTTTTCATTCAATACCATGGCATGCTGGTATTGTCGCGGTGTTGTCGTTGTTCGCGCAGCATCGCAACGGATACTGCCGGCCGCGGTGGTCTCGCGGTTAAGGCGCTCAGTCCGGAACCGCGCGACTGCTACGGTCGCAGGTTCGAATCCTGCCTCGGGCATGGATGTGTGTGATGTCCTTAGGTTAGTTAGGTTTAAGTAGTTCTAAGTTCTAGGGGACTGATGACCACAGATGTTAAGTCCCATAGTGCTCAGAGCCATTTGAACCATTTTCGCAACGGATACTGTTACCTCCCGCAGCCCACGCTGACACTGCGTGGCTCGTTACAATACACAGCTTGTGCAATAAATCGTGACAAATACTAACACATAAACTTGTAGATGGTCTGGCCGTTCAGCAGTATTTATCGATGAAATCCCTTATCATTACGATGTCCTCGAGTATTAAAATAATATACTGACGGTCGTCCAAGGGGATCCGTCAAAAACTAAGCTGAAGCACCTGGAGAAAGCAGAAAGCGGATAAGGCGGGCACTTAGTCAGGATGTACCTAGGCAACGCCAGGCAGGAAAAAAGAGGATCTCAAATCACTAGCAAGCATGCCGTTTGTCGGAAATATCTCCAGGGAAGTCAGCAGAATCTTGGAGGGATACAGTGTCAAATGCGTACTTGGCACACCCCCTATGACCTCCTTATTACTGGGGTTCAGTGAAGTATGATCTTGATCTTCACAAACCAGAGAGCTGCCAAATCCAAAGCCATTGGGGAAACTGTTTGCGTGGTGGAAGATAGGCGCCGTGAACATAGACTGTATGCATGGCAGAAGACAGTTGAATTGCGTCAGACCATCAAATCAGCCGTGGCCGATAACAGTATAAAATGGTTCAAATGGCTCTGAGCACTATGGGACTTAACTGCTGTGGTCATCAGTCCCCTAGAACTTAGAACTACTTAAACCTAACTAACCTAAGGACATCACACACACCCATGCCCGAGGCAGGATTCGAACCTGCGACCGTAGCAGCAGCGCGGCTCCGGACTGGAGCGCCTAGAACCGCACGGCCACGGCGGCCCGCAAACAGTATAAAAATGACCCTCCAAAAACTAGGTCCTTGGGCAGTCTTCCTCCTTCTATGATTACATAATGAAAGAGACTATCGGCATTAGGATATAACTCAGTGTAATTAACAGGAAAGTTAACAAAGATAGCGGCCTACGACTGGGTCAGGAGTGGAACCCTGAACTGAGCCGAGAAAAAACAAATGGTTCCCGTACAATGTGGTTCACACCCAGTGGCAATAGCATGGAGATTGAGGGTCTGCAGTTCACATCCCGTCACTGTCAATCCTGCTAATTTTGCTAATTTAGAAGATCCACAACCGATTTACTCTCTCTCCCTATCCGAATTTGTTCTCCGTCTCTAGGTATGACATACGTTTCGTTAGACAGATTCGTAGGGACGTCAAAAAGTAAGTTACACATGACGTCGCCACATGACGCACGCTTAGACCAATCCGCAACAAGAACGGCGTATTGTTCCGGGTTTCCTGCAAACACAGTTCGGCTGTGATACGGATAACAGATGCATCACAGTATGGGAGTGAAATGCCGCGACAGATGGACACTTACTCCAAAGTTGAAGTACTCCGGAAATTACAATTACTGTGGGCAAAAAGTCTAAATTGCACAGAAATTAACCGTGAAATTCTGGAGGTATATGAACCAAATGCAATGTCGCGTCCAACAATTTGACCAAGGCCGCACAGATGTGGGTGATGTCGATCGAGACGGAAGGCACCGACATGCACCACAGACGAAAATATCCAAGCAGTCGATGAACTGATTCGCAGCAGTCGCGGAGTGACAATCGGGGACGTTGCGCAGTAGATGCGCATCTGTAGCCAGCGCTCATTCTGTCGTCCGAGATCGTCTGCAGTATCGGAAACTGTGCTCAGGCCGGGTTCCGCTATCACCGTGAAAGGCAACGATTTCCTCAGCGGGGTTATTACTTTTGGTGGGACATGGACCAGCATTTCATACCTGCAACAAACAGAGCGTCTATGGAGTGAAAACACACTTCTCACCCCCGAGGAAGAAATGCGAAGTAGCGCCCCAGCAGGGAAGGTCATGGCCGACCGTTTTTTTTTTTCGACTGTAGAGGATTTGTGTTTATGACGCGTACAGTGCAACACTGATATCTGGAAAAGTAAGGAAATGCGACACCCCACGACGATGCATCTACATCGACACTCCGCAAAACTTGGTCCTTACGCACAATATATGTTGGAGGCAGTGGACTCGTTTGGCAGTCAGCTTCAAATACCGGTTTTCTCAATATCGTTCCTCGCAAAGAACTTCACCTTCCTTACAAAGATTCTCATTTAAGTTCCCGAAGCGTCTCCGTAACACTTGCGTGTTATTCGAACCAACCAGAACAAATCTAGCTGCCCGCTTCTGAATTGCTTCGATGTCTTCCTTTAATCCGACCTGGTATAGATCCCAAACACTCCAGCAGTAGTCAACAATAGGTCGCATTAGTGTCCTATATGTGGTCTCCTTCACAGGTGAACTACACTTTCCTAGAAGTCTTCCAATACACCGAAGTCGACCATTCGCCTTTCTTACCACTGTTCTCACTTGCCCGTTGCATTTCATATTGCTTTGCAGCGTTACGCCCAAGTATTTAAACGATGTGACTGTGTTAAGCAGGACACTGCTAATGCTGTATCCGAACATTATAGGTTTGTTTTTCCTACTCATCTGCATTAACCTACAATTTTCTGTATTTAAAGCCAGCTGCCATTCATCACACCAACTAGAAATTTTGTCTAAATCATCTTGTATTCTCCTGCAGTCTTTCAACTCCGACACATTACCGTAACCACAGCATCTTCAACGGACAACCGCAGATTGCCGCCCACCTTGTCCTCCAAATCATTTATGTATATAGAGAATAACAGCGAGCCTATCACACTTCCCTGAGGCACTCCTGACGAGATCCCTGTCCCTGATGAACACTCTCCATCGACGACAGCATACTAGGTTCTATTACTTAGGAAGTCTTCCAGCCACTAACATATGTGTGAACTTATTCCATATGCTCGTACCTCCTATAACAGCCTGCAACGGGGTGCTCTGTCAAACGCTTTCCTGAAATCTAGAATTATGGAATCTGCCTGTTGCCGTTCATACATAATTCGCCGTACATCATATAAGAAAAGGGCAAGCTGAGTTTCGCACGAGCGATGCTTTATGAAGCTATGATGATTCGTGGATATAAGTTACTCGGTCTCAAGAAAGCATATTATATTCGAATTGAGAATAAGTTCAAGGATTCTGCAGAAAACCGATTTTAGGGATATTGGTCTGTAATTTTTCAGATCCGTTATTTTGCCCTTCTTATACACAGCAATCACCTTCGATTTTTTCCAGTCGCTTGGGACTTTGCGCAATGAATCCATAGACATCACAGTATGTACTTGGTAGGTCGCCTCCTATTAGTTATGCATGATCTGGGTATGCAACATCCCACACGATGCGCACAACCCAAGCTTTTGCTTCAGCTTTTCGATGCGACGTACGTTTGGAAGGACACCTATACAGTCCAGATCTTGCAATATGCGATTTTTATCTTTTCGGAAAGATGAAAGAGCATCTTGTGGGAAAGGGACTTTTCAACGATGACGACGTTCACGTAACTGCTCTCGAATGCCTCTGTGACCAAGGAGCAGCCAGCAGTTAACGACTGGTAGAACGTTCCAACGTTGTCTATAGGGACAACTACGTTCAAAAATGGTATCATGTATCTGTGTCACTTTAAAGCGCAGTGTAGCACTGAGTAAAAGTTACTTGATGTGCTTTTTTGTAGTCCCATAGAACGTAGTGAGGAAACCTTGAGGATGTAGAACAGGTAATAAAACCAGAATATTTAACACATATTTATAAAACGAGAGATACGCTAACGTTCGTTCCACACAACCTATGTGAAAAGTTTCTTAAAGATGTGGAGCAAATAAAAAATTTAAAACATAGTTTCCTTCAAAAGACAATATTGAACTTCCCTCAACCAAGTCAACATATGTAGAATGAAAAGCACAAGACAATTCTGAGCTATTCGAGCCATGCATCATCAGACAAAGCAGTTTACAACACTTTTTCCAAGTGCGCACATTACAGCAGTGTAGATGCGTAGAAGCCAGATTTTACATAATACTCACTTCATTTGACGTTATTAATTAAACAGTCATCAGTTTGTCCCAGTAAGAGATACATCAGTGGAGGAGGAGTTGACCACCGATATATCCTTTAGTATCTTCTTTACTGAAATTTGTTAGTAGCTAAGCATTTAATGTCCTTTGGAAAGTTACTGAAACGCATTTTCCGTGAGTAAGGGACATATTTTTTGACCAAAGTAAGTGTTTTTAAAATCTTTATATAGAACAAGTTTCTTTGTGTGGCCATCCTCCGTAGCTAGCACAGAAATATTTGTTTTGCAAATAAAAGAGCCATCTCTTGTTACAACTGTAATTTATTTCTCCCAGACGCGTTTCGACTTTCTGTTTTTTATTCTAAGGTATTTTCCGTGATATGTAGGACAGCTGTAGCAAGAAAAGACTTTTTTATTTACAAAACAAATTAGTTTTTATATAGGAATTTATTATTTCTGGTATTGATTCCATGAACGGAGATATTGGTTTGTAAAACAGAAGTTCTTCAGTTCACACCACAGTGACTCGCTTTTGGACTTGCAAAATTTAACTTGCCTTCTAACATGCTTTGCTAAGTTACATTAAAAAACTGATCGCGTGTGACGTAGTGGAATTGAAGTAGCTAGGTTTTTCATTTTTATATGTCCTATGACTGACAGTATCACGCTGCAAATAAAGATAAATTTAGCCACTTCAACACTTCTATGGTATGCACATCCCAGTTATATTTATTACCAAGTTTCACTTCGGAGAATTTCACCACTCTCACCTCTTCTACTTGCTTATCATCTTATTTTAGAGTTTCAAAGTTTAGTGACAATAAATTGATTAATAGACCATTTATTAACGTCTATTAACACTCATTAACACATCTTCTAAAACAAAAACTGATTTGCTATTTATTTCAATGTTTGTATTATCTGCAAACAAAACGAAGGGGGCATCGCGTAATAATATTATTGAAAGGTCATAAAAATTCATGAAGGCCATAAGACAGAAGCTTTTGAGACACCACATATAATTTGATCCCAGTTTGATGACGACTGGAAGCTTAATACTAGACTCTTTCCTTTTGACCGCCTTTGTTTTCTGTCAGAGAGACATGATTTGAATAATTTTGTGACCTTGAAGTGATAGAGGGATATACCAGTAGCCTGGCATTTATTGTCTTATGACTTAAACACAGTGTATGTGAAAATAGCTTTCTTCATATCGACAATATATTATTCTAGTTATATAGTTAAGAAGCTGCTTGCATTCTACCTGTCCTGAACTTTACTAGAATACTGGAAAACGTTAAGCTTGTTTATTCGTCTTCATCATCTTTCTTATGCAGAGATTTAACTTCAGTATATTTAGACGAATCAGGAGAGAAATTTTTTAACGTCTTGGCGCATTGGACGCCACTGAGATGTTATCTCAGGGTTGGTCACGTTTCAATCTCTTTATAGGGAACCTATGTAGTAGTAGTTTACGTAAGCTTGTCGACGAGCGTATCTTACGTAGCTTGTCTTGCAAAACAAAATTCCGATACCTTCTTTCCAGAGATCGCGACTGACCACATGCATGTATCCGAAGATTAGTAATATTATTTAGACAGGTTCATTTGACTCTATCAGTCGAATTGTGGGCACTGAGTAATACTTTTACTTCACAAATTATCTTCCAAGTTTAATTACTTGAAATGAATCAAAGATTCTATCAGCTTAGTTCGGTTACTATGCCAACCGAGGAGTACTATTAACACCAAGCTCCATATATGAGAATATCTGCACTTGTATCCGTTACAACCTGTATATATACAGGGCGCTGGGCGTATAAGCACAGATATTGTGTTCACTGATACATTAATACGTACCCAAGTCAGTGCGTTGTTTTTCTTTGTTTGTCTAACAGTCTTCTCGCAAACACGTCACATAATTTAGTGGAGTGGCCGAGCGGTTCTAGGCGCTACAGTCTGGAATCGCGCGACCGCTACGGTCGTAGGTTCGAATCCTGCCTCGGGCATGGATGCGTGTGATATCCTTAGGTTAGTTAGGTTTAAGTAGTTCTAAGTTCTAGGGGACTGATGACCTCAGAAGTTAAGTCCCATAGTGCTCAGAGCCATTTGAACCATTTTGAACTACCTGGTGTTTCCCGCACGGTCGTAACTGCACCACTACATGGATTAAGCCTCACAGTGTAGACTAACCGTTTTGTGCGCATGCACCCATACTTAAACACCTGACGTGCTGCAAGGCGGAAAATATAAACATTAATGGCTTGCTCTTGCCAAAAGTACTTGCAGGTAACGTACTAACAAGCCTTATAACGTACTATTAATAATAGATATAACTATTAGTCTGCAAATCAAGTAATTACTGATGTAATGTTGTTCAGTACACTGTACTCAGTCACAATAAAAATATCTTTAGCTATACCCCTAACACCATGACTATATACGGGATGGCCAGATGTACAGATGTTTCAGGGTAGGTTGTGCTGAGAAATAGCTGTTAAGAAAAATATTCATACGTTGCACCGTTTCCGAGTTAAATTAGCATTGAGGTTAAGACAATCAGGCCACTGCACTCGCAAATTCAAGAGGCCTGCCAGACACATTGTCGCCAACTGGTTCTTCGTTTGGTTTCCTGAAACCTAACAAGAGAGCGATGCGGAAGTTAGACGGTAGTAAGGACAGAACCCGAGCCACAGGAGTGCGCTATCATCTACGCTATGACACCAATTGTTTCTGGCGTGCCACTTGAAATTGCACGGGCCCGATTGAGTAGCTTCAGTACTAACGGCGCTAAGTATCAAATGTTTTTTCTTAACAATTATTTCACAGCACAACCTACCACGCAACAGCTTTACAAGGTTTTCAGACAGTTTGTGAGCAAACTATATATATATATATATATATATATATATATATATATATATATACACTCCTGGAAATTGAAATAAGAACACCGTGAATTCATTGTCCCAGGAAGGGGAAACTTTATTGACACATTCCTGGGGTCAGATACATCACATGATCACACTGACAGAACCACAGGCACATAGACACAGGCAACAGAGCATGCACAATGTCGGCACTAGTACAGTGTATATCCACCTTTCGCAGCAATGCAGGCTGCTATTCTCCCATGGAGACGATCGTAGAGATGCTGGATGTAGTCCTGTGGAACGGCTTGCCATGCCATTTCCACCTGGCGCCTCAGTTGGACCAGCGTTCGTGCTGGACGTGCAGACCGCGTGAGACAACGCTTCATCCAGTCCCAAACATGCTCAATGGGGGACAGATCCGGAGATCTTGCTGGCCAGGGTAGTTGCCTTACACCTTCTAGAGCACGTTGGGTGGCACGGGATACATGCGGACGTGCATTGTCCTGTTGGAACAGCAAGTTCCCTTGCCGGTCTAGGAATTTTAGAACGATGGGTTCGTTGACGGTTTGGATGTACCGTTCACTATTCAGTGTCCCCTCGACGATCACCAGTGGTGTACGGCCAGTGTAGGAGATCGCTCCCCACACCATGATGCCGGGTGTTGGCCCTGTGTCCCTCGGTCGTATGCAGTCCTGATTGTGGCGCTCACCTGCACGGCGCCAAACACGCATACGACCATCATTGGCACCAAGGCAGAAGCGACTCTCATCGCTGAAGACGACACGTCTCCATTCGTCCCTCCATTCACGCCTGTCGCGACACCACTGGAGGCGGGCTGCACGATGTTGGGGCGTGAGCGGAAGACGGCCTAACGGTGTGCGGGACCGTAGCCCAGCTTCATGGAGACGGTTGCGAATGGTCCTCGCCGATACCCCAGGAGCAACAGTGTCCCTAATTTGCTGGGAAGTGGCGGTGCGGTCCCCTACGGCACTGCGTAGGATCCTACGGTCTTGGCGTGCATCCGTGCGTCGCTGCGGTCCGGTCCCAGGTCGACGGGCATGTGCACCTTCCGCCGACCACTGGCGACAACATCGATGTACTGTGGAGACCTCACGCCCCACGTGTTGAGCAATTCAGCGGTACGTCCACCCGGCCTCCCGCATGCCCACTATACGCCCTCGCTCAAAGTCCGTCAACTGCACATACGGTTCACGTCCACGCTGTCGCGGCATGCTACCAGTGTTAAAGACTGCGATGGAGCTCCGTATGCCACGGCAAACTGGCTGACACTGACGGCGGCGGTGCACAAATGCTGCGCAGCTAGCGCCATTCGACGGCCAACACCGCGGTTCCTGGTGTGTCCGCTGTGTCCGCTGTGCCGTGCGTGTGATCATTGCTTGTACAGCCCTCTCGGAGTGTCCGGAGCAAGTATGGTGGGTCTGACACACCGGTGTCAATGTGTTCTTTTTTCCATTTCCAGGATATATATATACTTTCAATACAGACAACTTGTAATTAGCCAGCAACTTTGAAAGTAAGATATCATATTGTAAATTGAATATGTTCTTTTATGTCGATTTAAGTTTCCATATTGTAACATTTTGTAAATTGCACAGTATATATTTCGCTATTTCTGACGATGTTCTTGTTAAATTGAGCTAAACTGTCTAATAAATAACACTGATTGCAACTTGTGGTTGACCTACAAATTTGAGATAGCTGTTGTCAGGTAGTTGTGCCATAATCGAAAAAAAAAAAAAGAAAAAGCCAGTTGAGGTATTGTGAGTGGATCAAGGAGACCCCTTCCTTCTTTTTCAGTTGAATACGGACAGACATACTGCGTTCCTATGAAGCCCTAGAACAAAATAAGACTACTTCTTAGTTAGCTAAGAGTATGACCGGTTGTGCAGACAACGTTCAGCCTTGACAGAGGGGGGCAAGTTCTCCAACTGCTCATACTAGAGTCCTTGAGTTGCTGCAACTTTCAGAATACTGGAAGAACTGGTCACCGAAGGGTATCTGACTTTATCAGACTGGATTTCCTGACGTATGCTTGCAGCCATGCGACTTAAGCTCCGCACCGTGACTAGAGAATAAATGCGGACTGGCGGTTCCGCCTGACGGACTGCGAGCTGTGGCCAATTCCCCACGTACCATTTCCGCAAACCACTGGCCGATCCCGAATTGTATTTATGCAGCGTGATGCCAAATTTCTATTAAAATACAAAGGAATTGTACTGACCAAAGAGTTAGATCACAGCCTGAAATTACGTTTAGTAGCCCCTCATTTCATACTATATGAGGTTCCGAAGTAATAAGGATCCTCACGTTGACTGAAAGCAGAAGTAGACCGCCGATTATGACGTCTCAGTTATCTGAACACTTCGTTCCTCAGTCCCTTCGATTGGCCAACTAACACCGACATAAAATATTGCAATCAGTTTGCGTACACGAAGTAGAAAAGAACGCAAACCGCACTGTAATCTCCGTACGATGTCCGAACTGTTCACGTTCACTTCCGCACGAAATCTCGTAGCTCTCAGTACCACAAGGGGACCGTTTAAACTATTATCCTTAGGAGATACAGCGGTTCAGCGTTCCTGGTCGCATTAGAAGTGGTTTCCTCTTTTCTCTTTCGAACTGCGAATCAAGTTCACGTCACGACTAATGGGGAGACCTGGAGCTGGTCGTGGAATACGAACTGCTGCGCGAAGGTGACTTCTTGCACACAGACGAGGGTTTGTGGACGTTCATATCACACAGAGTACCAGACAAGAGTTTCTAGCTAAACTTTGGACTGAGGTACAAAAATTAATCAGTTGATCTATGAAGCCGCATTCCTACTTTTATCTGTTCCAAATGTAGACATATTCAAGCTAATCATTTGGTTATTATGGTTCTTCATTTGGTATAATGTGAATAAACATAAAGTAGGGAAAATATTGCCTGTATTTTTTTAGAATACCAGTACGTCTTCATTCTAGCTGTGCTATTCCAAGATTGCTCTAATATAGCACACTAAATCGACTGTGCTATGAAGCGAAGAGAAAAAAATCTGTTTTATTTACACATGAAAACTGTTTTTTTTTTTTTTTTTTCAATTGTCGTGTTGTGTGTTGATGGTTTCTGTTGCCGAGACATTATCTGCAGTACCTTACGTAGTATCTAGCTGTGCTTTGATTCTATGATGCACTGTGTAAGTTGTGTGACTGTGCTAAGCAAAGAGTATTATGCGGGCAGTAACAGTCCATCATTAGTGTTCATAATGGCGTTCGTAATAACTGGCAGAGATGAATGTTGAGTCGCTTACCTAAACAGTTCATCACAGCAATATGTCAGAGAACTGTCTCCTATCCACTGCTCGAGGCCGGCCGGAGTGGCCGAGCGGTTCTAGGCGCTACAGTCTGGAACCGCGCTACCTCTACGGTAGCAGGTTCGAATCCTGCCTCGGGCATGGATGTGTGTGATGTCCTTAGGTTAGTTAGGTTTAAGTAGTTCCAAGTTCTAGGGGACTGATGACCTCAGCAATTAAGTCCCATAGTGATCAGAGCCATTTGAACCACTGCTCGAGATGACATGACGACCCTACTGCTACGTTCTTAACGTCTGTACCATAGGGCACGTGACAAGAAGTCTCTGCCAACCTGCTCGTTTGACGCTTCTCTCAAAGACAGCTAGCCGCTGATTCATACACAGTGAAAGCGTCTGCTTTGACTGCAGGGGAGAGCAGTATATGGGCAGCTCGGCGGGGAGCCAGCTCACACAAAAAGGTTCTCTTACAACTATAAACAACAATTTGCAAATCGTTTTACAACAGTGGTTCGTTAAGCGACTTATGGGCTGGTGTAACAAATAACAGGACTTTATGATTTCAACAACAGCCTCTAAATCCAAACTAAGTCTCATTAATAAGTGATCTGTTTATGTGGAATGGGAAGCTTTGAAACACTGTTTACTTGTTTTGCAGAGGTCCCACAGTTAACTACAGCGGAAAAGTGACTGAAGGAGCGAACTAAGCTGTAATGAAAATTTACCGTTATAGAGCCTGTAATTCAGTGAAAGCTGTACCAAAACACGTACAGTTTTCGATGGACAACTTCATCTACAAAGGCTAGTTAAGAAACGCAGACCACAGGATGCAATGTGACCATTAAAAAAAGCTAGAAAGTTCAGTGTTCCTGTAGTATGGTAGGTATAGCCCGACCGGTTGGCCTTGCGGTCTAACGCACTGCCCGGCGGACTTGTGTCGAGGTCCGGTGAGCCGGCCAGTCTGTGGATAGTCTTAGGTGGTTATCCATCTGCCTCGGCAAATGCGGGCTGGTTCCCCTTATTCCGCCTCAGCTTCACTATGTCGGCGATTGCTGCGCAAACAAGTTCTCCACGTACGTGTACACCACCATTAGTCTACCACGCAAACATAGGGGTTACACTCGTCTGGTGTGAGACGTTCCCTGGGGGGTGCACCGGGGGCCGAACTGCACAATAACCCTGGGTTCGGTGTGGGACGGCGGAGGGGTGAAGTGGACTGCGGTAGTCGTCGTGGGGTTGCGGACCACTGCGGCTGCGTCGGGGGCGGAGCCTCTCCGTCGTTTCTTGGTCCCCGGTTAACATAACATAACATTACATGGTAGGTATACCTGTAGCTTTCAAGGAAGAGAAGCGAGTCAGACATCACTCCCATGTTCTCCTTGGATTAATAATGAAATTAGCAGCAAACGTACTACGAAAACTATGGGGCATGTAGTTGACCTAAATCAAGGAATTCTGCTCCAATGGAAGAAAAATAATTTATGCTATGCAAATCAGGGAGGACAGCCCAACAGTATATTCCTCGTCGAAAGAGCTGACAATATGGTTTTCCCGACGATTGGCGCGAACTACTGCATCAGCGATATGATCCGAAGATGGTCGGTCACGGCCGAAACTGGTAATTCCTTACTGAAATTCTGTGTGAATGTGCTGGAAAATAAACTATTTTCAATACAAGCATTTGAACATTCACTGACGCCCTCTACTATCACCTAAATGGCGTCATTTCCAAACCAAGTATGTATCAAGCTTGAGAGAGACGTTTCTGAGAAAGTGTCTGGAGTATAGCACTGTATGGAAACGAAGCGTGGACTGTAGGAGAAACAACTTGGATGGTACTATAGGGGGCCGTAAAAGGCAAAAGTTGTAAAATGTTCAAATGTGTGTGAAATCTTATGGGACTTAACTGCTAAGGTCATCAGTCCCTAAGCTTACACACTACTTAATCTAAATTATCCTAAGGACAAACACACACAGCCATGCCCGAGGGAGGACTCGAACCTCCGCAAAAGTTGTAGACAGATAGGTTAATGCATATACAACAAATAACAGAAGACATTGGGAGTAGCTGCTACTCAGATGAAGAGATTGTCACAAGAGAGAAAATCATGCTGGTTCTTATCTAACCAGTCAGAAAAGAAATAACCTAAAAAAAGTGGAGTAACTGTTAGCAATTGGTGGATTTTAGGCGGTTTTTCACATCTATTTACAAAAATTTCGTGTCGGGTCTCATTTTATGGATCACATATTATGATGTACCTATGCAAGAGAAACTTCTTTAGATTGGAAAGGGACACATCTCTCCAAAACACCAACATCTCACCCACTATCTGCTAAAGGTAGGCTGAGTCAGAATACCAAATGTTCCTTTTTTAAATCTTTGTTTCCGAAAGATATTTATTGTTTTGGTTTGGCCACTTCAGAGAAATGTGTTAACTACTTTCCTAGAGGATGGCAACCATCGATATAGCTTTGGTAACAAATGGGTAATTTGTGTGAAAATAAAAGCAACAACGCTGTACTTTACTTCCATTCCAACAGGTAGTAGACCAAATGCTACAGTTTTATTAACTGCAAAAGTTGCATTCAAGTGTGTTGCTTTAATTAGTCTGATTGCAGATTGCAGCTTGTTACACGTAGGTTAACTACTTGGAAATAACAAATCAAATTAATGTAAACTAGCTCCCCAAGCTGGATAACACGATAAAAATAAGTAATGCTTAACAAAGAAACCTATAACACAGAACACAGATAATTCGATTTTGCTTTATCATGTAGTTAAGAAAAATTCGGTCCTTTGAAACCGAATGTTTTATTTTTGTGTACGAAATTGTTTCGCCTGTTCATGCCAGAAATATCCTATGGTCTTCAATATGTTGTTGTTGTTGTGGTCTTCAGTCCTGAGACTGGTTTGATGCAGCTCTCCATGCTACTCTATCCTGTGCAAACTTCTTCATCTCCCAGTACCTACTGCAACCTACATCCTTCTGAATCTGCTTGGTGTATTCATCTCTTGGCCTTCCTCTACGATTTTTACCCTCCACGCTGCCCTCTAATACTAAATTGGTGATCCCTTGATGCCTCAGAACATGTCCTACCAACCGAGCCCTTCTTCTAGTCAAGTTGTGCCACAAACTTCTCTTCTCCCCAATCCTATTCAATACTTCCTCATTAATTATGTGATCTACCCATCGGTCTTCAACATAAAGAAAATCATTTTATTATACATATTTTGATATGAGACCCCTAGTGATGCTTGGTAGCTCATATAAATTATCTAGCTTTTTACAAATACATAATTTTGTTATTTTTTGAATTTACATTCATTTTTATGTCCTTTTCATTCATCCACGAATTCTGCTGTATGTACTAGCTACACATAGTACAGGTTGCTTCCAGTTGATAGGTAGCACTTAAAAATTTCACTGCACATAATGTATACTGAGGCTCTCTGTACATGGTCTTGCTCATGTGCTTGAAGGCTGACTGAGGGATCACTGGAGTTGTAGAAGGTGAGAATAGAGTGAGTGTTTTAGTAGGGGTGGAGGTTGGGTGGTTGTAGGAACACTGTGTGTACGTATGTGAAACTTTTATTTCTTATTTTGCTTTTCATTTTCGTGGTAAACTCTGAATTAGTTCAAATATTATTCTTCTGTTACTGCTCTTTCCGGCGTTCACCGTTTCTTCATTTGTATTAATAGTCTTCTGTATGATATATTATTCCTGTAGAGTGAGTATTCGCTGTCTTTGGTTTTTATGGCTTAAGATCAGCATGTCTATTTTTATTTTAGTGTTTGATGTTTTTCTTTTATTGGATGTCCTGCATATGTGCCTTATACAGAGTATAAAGGCACCAAATGGAGAATTTAGCCACTTCAAATATGCAGAACATCTAACGAAATAAAATCACCACCACTCTATGTTAAAAGCACATATGGCAATATTATGCCATAACATCAAAACAAAGAGAATGCCCACTCTTCAGGAAGAATACCTCATACTGATAGTCATAAATAAAAATGAAAGCATACTCAATGGTAAAATAGCAATTACAGAAGAACAACATTCAAACTAATTCACAGTTTATCATAACAGACTGATAGTTATACAAAAAAAGCAATAAATAAACATTTACACACACATACAGAGTCATACTGCCCAATCTCCCTCCATCCCCACTATATCAAGCCACTCTGCTCTCATCCTCCACAGATCTCATGATCCCTCAGTCAGCCCTAAAACTTGTGAGGAAGACCACGTGCAGTGTGCTACACTACAGGTTATGTACAGTGAAATATTTAAATGTGACTTATCAGCTGGACGAAACTTGTACTATGTGTACTTGGTACATACAGAAGACGACGTCGATAAATGGGAAGTATGTAAAAAGAATGTAAGTGTCAAAAGCTATATATCTGTAAATAGATCATTTAAATGAGCTGCCAAGGAACTCTACAGATCTCCTATCAAAATACATAATACGAAGAAAATTATGTAATTAGATAGACTACTGAAGACGCCTAGCATGAAGAGGCGAGATATGTTTGGTACAAAATACGGAATTTTGTCTTACCTACACGATAAAGCATAGCGAAGTAATAACTGAGGAAAATGGCTGCAAATATTAATAACAGATGATTAGATTTACAGATAGGTAGCTAAACGACTTTGTTGAAAGAGAAAGGACATCAAACTCAGAAACAAATGTCAATAGACGATCTGTAAAGGGTCCTTAGGCGCGAGCTTCGAAAACAGCTAGGTATGATGATAAGAATTGAATCTCTTAATATACTGCTACGGTCGCAGGTTCGAATCCTGCCTCGGGCATGGACGTGTGTGATGTCCTTAGGTTAGTTAGGTTTAAGTAGTTCTAAGTTCTAGGGGACTGATGACCACAGATGTTAAGTCCCATAGTGCTCAGAGCCATTCGAACCATTTTTGAATCTCTTAATAATAATGCTACAACTAAAAAGAGAATAGTGATAGTATTACGGCGTAAAGCCAAGCGCCGGCACGCCAGTCGGGAACGACAGAGCAGAGAAGGCGGTGAGAAGGGGTCAGCCAATCGCATCATGACAGACCTCCCTTCCAGGACGACAACGCGACAGGAGCGGCCCCCAGGTGAAGAGGACATAAAGGCCTCGCCCAACTGGTGGGGCCCACTTCAACACCAGTTTCAAGATTAGGGACTTGAATAGCAGCGTCAACATTAGCAACATCGGTAGGAATGTCTACGTAGCACAGACTTGTGTTTCTCTATTCTGAAGACTGATGGTTTTGTATGTCTCCTTTTGCTTGAGACACATCAACCGAAGTATTGTAATTGTATCTTGTCTGTTTGTAATAAAACTCATTAAAACGAGTTGCTGGACTGTTTGTCTAGCGAACCGAGTAGGCAGGATTCCTAGACACAATAGACAGGTTCCACGAACTTCACAAGTTTTTACTTGTAGCAACAGGAATGAGCAGCCGTCGAAGACTGTAGTCTCAAACGATTAGATCCAGGCAGGCCGGAGTGACCGAGCGGTTCTAGGCGCTACAGTCTGGAACTGAGCGACCGCTACGGTCGCAGGTTCGAATCCGGCCTCGGGCATGGATGTGTGTGATATCCTTAGGTTAGTTAGGTTTAATTAGTTCTAAGTTCTAGGCGACTGATGGCCTGAGAAGTTAAGTCGCATAGTGCTCAGAACAATTTGATAAGATCCACTCAAAACGTTTAGTTGCAAATTATTTGAAAAACCTTAATACCTGCCCATTTCATACACCGATTATGCCTCTGTCAGGTACGTTATAAATGATGGTATGAAGCATAAAAAGCAAAGTTAGATAATCAGTGTAAAAATCAAAGCATCGGAAACGATGTGGAAATCTTAAATCACTATCTTTTGAATGTTTCTAGTGCGGATAGTTAATAATTGTCTTCATCTCACCTATTATAATATGACAAGCGAGTATTTGTACCATGTATGATATGTTTCTGCGGTTATGGCTGGACGTGTAATGAAAGACGTGGAGAGCTAGGACCACTGAGGAGATTGCTGATTAGAATATCCTCACGTAAGGTATGGATCACCATCAGCAGAATCTAACGGACCACAATGTGAGACACTGTTGGAAGGTTGGGGTTTTAATCCGCGACATTGCATAGTCTGTCGATAAGGCACTTTCTTCAAACACCTTTCCTTTCCTTGCGTGACAAGTACGGATAAATGATAACCTCCTCCCTCCCGCAAGATTAGGGCCGACTACTTTTGGAGTTGGAATGATCTGTGCTGTCAAAAGATAGCGACATTAATCTCGGAAATGGTTAAAGTCGGATAATGGCTGCTGGTAAATTTACCCTATATCAAAATTACCCCTCCTTTTGCCACAGAAAGTTAAGAATAAAACTAACAAAATAATACGGGGAAGCCTTTGTATTCTTTTTTGAGTCACCAGTATTCTGACCGACTTGATGCGGGCCGTCACGAATTCCTTCCCTTTCCCAAACTCTTCGTCTCAGAGTAGCATTTACAACATACGTCCTCAATTATTTGCAGAATGTATTCCAATTATTGTTTTCCACTACAGATTTTAATCGCTACAGTTCCCTCTAGTACCATGGAAACTATTCCGTGATATCTTAACTGACGTCTTAGCATCCTATTCCTCCTCCTTTTCCATACACTGCTTTCCTCGCCGATTCTGAGGAACACCTCCTTATTCCTTATCTTATCTAATTTTCAACATTCTCCTGTAGCACCACAGCACAAATGCTTCGATTCTCTTCTTTTCCGCTTTTCCCATAGTCCCTGTTTCAATATCATGCTATGTTGTGCTCCGAACTTACATTCTCAGAAATTTCTTCCTCAAGTTAAGAGCTATGTTCAATACTTACAGACTTCTCTTGGCCAGGAATGCCCTTTCTGTCAGTGCTAGTCTGCTTTTTACCTCCACCTTGCTCCACCCGCCATGGATTATTTTGCTGCCTAGGTAGCAGAATTCCTTAATTTCATCTACTTTGTGATCACCAGCCCGATTCTAAGTTTCTCGCTGTTCTCATTTCTGTCACTTCTCATTACCTTCCTCTTTTTTGATTTACTCTCAATTCATATTCTGTACTTATTAGACTGTTCATTGCATTCAGCAGATCATGTAATTATTTTTTACTTTCAGTGAGGATAGCACCGTCATCAGCGAATCTTATTACTGATATCGTTTCACCTGGAATTTTAATCCCGTTGGTGAACCTTTCTTTTATTTACGCCATTGCTTCTTCGATGTAGAGAGTGAAGAGTAGGGGCGAAAGACTACATCCCTGTCCTACTGACTTTTTAATCCGAGCACTTCGTTCTTGGTCTTCCACTCTTATTGCTCCCTCTTGGTTCAAACACATACAGTACCTGTCTATCAACCATCTTTCCTTATAGCTTACCCTATTTTTCTCAGAAATTCGAACATCTTGCATCATTTTACAATGTCAAACGGTTTTTCCAGATCCTATGAACGTGTCTTGCTTTTTCCTTAGTCTTGGTTCCATTATCAACTACAACATCAGCATTGCCTCTTTGGTGCCTTTGCCTTTCCTAAAGCCAGAGTGGTCAGCATCTAACAGATCCTCGATTTTCTTTTCCATTCTTCTGTATATTATTCTTCTCAGCAACTTGGATGCATGATATCTTAAGCTCATTGTGCTGCAACTCCTGCACTTCTTGCCTTTGGAATTGTGTGGACGATATTTGTCCGAAAGTCAGATGGTATGTTCCTAGACTCATACATTCTACACACCAACGTGAATAGTCGTTTTGTCGCCACTTGTTCCAATGATTTTTGAAATTCTGATGGAATGTTATCTATCCCCTCTGCTTTAAGCCATTCAAAGCTTTTTTAAATTCTGATTGTAATACTGGTTTCCCTATCTCTTCTCTATTGACTCCAATCTCTTCTTCTGCCACATCATCATGCATGTCTTCTTGCTGCTAGAGGCTCATAGAGGTAGAAGCCGATGTCCTGTTTCCACCTATCTGCTCTCTCCTCTGCATTAAACGGTGCAATTCCCACTGCAGACTGAAGGTTACCACGCATGCTTTTAATTATTTTCGGAAGGAACTGTCATGGCATTAGCTTGATGTGTTTTAAGAAAGCTACAAACAACCTAAATAAGTATAGTGGAACGGGAATGTGAACTCTACTCCTCCAGAATATGAATGTCTTAAGTGCTACGGCATTTCGCTTGGTCGCACTAATTGAAACAATGTGTACCTGTTTCCAGGTCTCTTCTCTCTTCTGGTAATTACCACAAGAGGCAGGCAGTGTGTCCAAACCGGTACACAGTCATCGCTGTTAATTCTGTACGTGTACTTGTCTGAGTAAAGACTTCAAGGTTGTTAACTAGTGTATCTGCAGTAAGATTTCCGTTCAGTATGTCCTTCGTGGTAGGAACGAGTTCTTATAAATCATTTAGTTACTACAAGCCGAGATCATGTGATACTACATAGTTTTTTATGCAGCAGAAAATTTTACGTAGGCTTTTAGTTGAAATTTCTGTTACAGTTCGCGAAGGCCGAATTTCATTTCTGAAAACAACAGCCCATGTCCCTTTTTCATTACAACGGCTGACATTAAGGCGAATTGTGCTCACGTTAAATACCTACAGATTTGTGATGGTTAGAGTTGTGTCGGACAAAACAAATACAAGAATAACATAAGAAAGAATTTTTCCGAAACACAGGCAATTTCATTTCTACTTGAGCGACCTGTCACGGCGACAATTCGTTTTTGTTAGTGTTTAATGCTTTTGTGTCGCGTGTGAATAGTAAAGGAGACTAGGAAATAAAGTCATAGTGTGGATAAAGAACAGTGCCCAGCAAGTGGAAGCGCAGACTGTAGGCCGATTTTGACATTTATGTAACGAAGATATCAGAAGCAGTGTGTGAAGATACTCAGTGGCGGAGGTTTGTAAGTAGAACAATACTGACGAGACTTGAGTATTTTCACAGTGAGTCGTTCTCTGCCTCAGCACGTTATTGGAGAGAATAAATGTATCAGTGGGACAGATATAGGCAAATAAATTGACATCTGTTTGGGGTTGCGTGGAGAGAGACTGGTTAAAGAAGCTGCATTAGGGTACTGTCGCTACTTGGCAGAACAAGTCCACATTTATCGACGAAAAGCACAAAATCGTGGATGTATTACAACTGTAGAACATCGAATTTTAGTGCTTTCCATGTATAAAGTTCGCAATGGGTTCAACTATGTTGTAGACTGTTTGAGGAGGGAGGGAGTTATGACTACATTTAAGAAAAGAAAGAAAGAGGCTGTAAATTAGGAGTTCCCATTGGGAGAAAATCAGCATGAATATGGTTTCTAACGATTTTCTTATTTTTGATGGGGTAGGCCTGAGATATTGAAGATTTGGTGAAGGTTCAGAACGGAATGAGGGTGCTTGTTTGCTCATGTCAGAGAGAAGTGGATGTTCAGCCCACTTGCGCGGTAATGGCGTCTCTGAGTTAATACGTGTGAGATACATATTAAATTGTGGGAATCATTTCCGATTTTGTGTAGATGGTAGAGAGGCGCTCGCAATATGACGTCTGGTTACGTGAAAGATTAGAGCAATAGCGAACTGTGCGGGTAGGAGTGGCGTTATTACTACTGTCAAAGTTTCGAGTGTGGCGACAGTAGTGGAGATGGGTGCGATGGTGCTGCGAGCCAGTCTACAGCGCATGGTAGAGCATACATCGTGAAGTGTTGGCAGAAGAGCCAACACCGTGTTTCTAGAGGAGGCCGAAATGCACGCTTTTAAGCTCACGCAGATTGGCGTGAGGTCTGGAACAAGGACCGCAAGACCGCTACGGTCGCAGGTTCGAATCCTGCCTCGGGCATGGATGTTTGTGATGTCCTTAGGTTAGTTAGGTTTAACTAGTTCTAAGTTCTAGGGGACTAATGACCTCAGCAGTTGAGTCCCATAGTGCTCAGAGCCATTTGAACCATTTTTGAACCTGGAACAAGGTAAAGTAATTATCCTATAAAGAAAAGAACGTAGTTCTTGGAATACTTTAATCCCCAATTGGTGAACATCTCTCTTGACTGTACATGCTTCAAGATAAATATCAAATGCTATGGCGCCTTGCTAGGTCGTAGCAAATGACGTAGCTGAAGGGTAAGCTGACTATGGTCTCGGCAAATGAGAGCGTATGTGTCAGTGTAGCATCGCTAGCAAAGTCTGCTGTACAACTGGGGCGAGTGCTAGGAAGTCTCTCTAGACCTGCCGTGTGGTGGCGCTCGGTCTGCAATCACTGACAGTGGCGACACGCGGGTCCGACGTATACTAACGGACCGCTGCCGATTTAAAGGCTACCACCTAGCAAGTAGGATGTCTGGCGGTGACACCACACATCGAACCAATACTATCGGTTTTTGTGCAATCCCACTGAAGTACAAAGCAAGGACGAGATGACTGTCAGGTTCTCTAAAGTTATGCAACACCTCGTCTTTCTTGCAGTGATTCCAAAATATGTTCTCGCACCATTTACCTTACGGTTTCGAATGGTTATACCGACATGTTGCAACTCTCGCAGCGTCTGTTTAATTTCGTTCCATGACTACTATCACGCCTTCTTAATAATGACTCCAAAGATTAGAATAATACTGTGTAATTGGTCACACTAGCGCCTTGTATGCGATTTTCTTTATAGACCTGCTGCGCTTTCCAACAGGCGCATTTTCTATCATTAGCATCTTCACTGAGGACAAACAAACGTCAGAGACAGACAATTGGAGCTAAGAGCTAACGTACAGTCACAACCTGCTTAATAGCGTGTTAGTCCATCTTTGGACCGCAATACAGCAGCGACCGTGCCTCACATGGATTTGACTAGTTCTTGGGATGTTTCCGAAGATACGTGACAGGATATGTCTAAGCACACGTGACACGAATCCCGTAAATTACAGGAGAGCGGTTTGTGGGTGCAGAACTGGCTCCTGTATGTGGCCCATTAGGTTCAGATAAGCGGAAGCTGGTGGCCAGGAAAAAATTAACGCGGGTTCGCGATCACGTGCCTCAGACCAATGTAGCACGATTCTGACCTTGTGGAGCTGACAGTTATTCCGCTGGAAGATGTCTTCGCTACCGGGGAAGACATCGACCATGAAGGGTTGCGGATGGCCTGCAGCAATATTCACGTGGTCCACAGATGTCACGGTGCCTTCTATTGCCACCACAAGACCAGGTGAATATCGCTTCAAAAAAACTCTTTCCTCTGCGGCTGTATCCGCGATGCGGTGCGTGTTTCGTGTAGAATTTCATTGCATGACTGGCATATCTGGACACAAGAAACTTGATTCATACGACCAGGCAACATGATTCCATTATTCGACGTCCCAGTCTTTACGATCCCGTGCGCATTGCCCTCGCATGCGAGTATAAACGGACGTCCTGTGGAAGTGCTGTTGAATGTTCCCCACTGCATAATACTACCGCCCCCGCCTGTGCCCGCGGTGCTGTGCATGATTTGGGCATCTGTTTGCATGAACGATGGTCTGCTGGACATGGCCATCGACCTGTTGTGACAAAAAATGTGGTTCTTCCCATTAGCTAAGACGTTTGCATTGATTCACGGGCTACACGTAGTGCTAGTCTGCTGTAGAGCCCAATATTCAGCAGTCTGTAGTGAACGGTGGGCTCCGAAACACCTGTGCTGCACCAGCACTGTGCTCTGTTGTCAGCTCCACCACGATCCGCAGCTTATCCTGCATTACAGAATCGGCAAGCCTCCAAACTCCACGTTCTGTTATGAGGCCTGGATGGACAGCAGATTGTCACCTGCTCGTGATTTCCCCGTCCTTCAACCACTTTCAGTCAACGCTCACTACAGAAGCACGCGAACAGCAGGCTGTCTACGCCGTTTGCGGATGCTCTTTCCAGTGCGCCGAGTCTTGAGAATATGCCCTTCGCCGAAGTTGCCCATTTGCAGCCCGCATCAGCGCTAGAATGATCCCCCATTCGCCTCTGTTCCGTTGATTACCTTTCCTTAGCGTGTCACGTGGTCCCAGCGCCACCAGGACGCACTTATTCTCGCTGTGGGCAATGGCCATCACGTTTCGCTCGGCAGTGAATGTCACTCTGTGTAACTGTTGCACGTCCCCAAGGATAGAAATTCCTGTTTTATAAAGTCATCGTACGTTTCCTGTCTGCGATCTTGTCCAACAAAAGAAAACCCCACGGAGAGTCCAGCCACTGCGGAGACACTTGAAATTCCGTCCAGGGCATAGATGCACAGTCTTGTGATTTTCATATGCCAGATAACCCTTCCTTACTTTTTTCAATCAACTCGTAGCGCCGAATATTTTTCGGTTCCGGGATTCGAACCAGCCAAGTGTCCCAGTGACAATACTGCCACGTAACGTTTAATGCACACAAATTGTAGTAGACAGCTGACAACAAAGAGTACTAGTAAGCTTAAGCAATACATTATTTATTATTGAACGTGTCGTGAAAATTGAAAATTTGTGTCAAACATGACAGGACAGACACTAACTTTCATTGCCGCTGGTGTTTACACGTATGATTTTCGAAAACTGCATGACGCGGAGTATATAGCCTTGATGAACTTGTGGATAGTATGCCACCGCGAATACAGGCATGCATCAATGCTACTGGGTATTGTATGTATCGGTGTGTACAGCAATTTGGCCCACCACCTCTGAAGGTCTCGCAATATGGTGGTACAACATGCAGTACGTGGTTTTCATGAGCAATAAAAAGAGCGGAAATGTTAATGTTGATCTTTACTCCAATTTTCTGTACAGGTTCCGGAACTCACTGAACTGTGGTGATGCAAAACTTTTTTTGATGTGTGTAGTTACTCTGTGGTGTGGCTTAACGGTACAATTCATGATTATTTTTCTTTCGCCAACATGTGATCCCTATCCTACGTGGAAGAGGTGCTTTGGATTCAGCTGTTTTGATGCACAGTGGATCTCCACCTCCCCCCTCTCTCAACTGCTATTGAGAACTTGAAGTCACTCGGTTACTCATTAACATATTAGGAGAAAAACGAATCACTGACTGACCATTCCGAACTGCGTGTCTACCAGGATCATCAGATTAGAACCCATGTGATTTCTGGCTATGTGGTTACCTGAAGGATAGTGTTTGTCAGCGGGACACTAACACACGCTGGAGTCTGAAGATGAGCATAGCGAGGGAGGTTGCCAACATCCCACCTGAGATGTTTCGGGCAGCAGTTTGTTTTTCAAGCCATGATTGTGTCGCAATTTCGCCCAACAGCCGTGTACTCTTATAAACTGTCAGCTGACAAGCCGTATCCACCTTTGTGGAGTGTAGGAAGAACCATGTTTACCACCCCAACTGTGGACACAGAGATGCTTTGCTTGTTTACAGTACCGCAGCGCACATAAAACAGTCATTTTGTCAGAAGAACGGAAGGCTGTTTTATTATTTAGCGATATTTGACAGAGTGATAACCACAGATCTCTGTTTCCGCCACTATTCCATCCTTTTGTTCTCTGTTTCCGCCACTATTCCATCCTTTTGGTGGTGGCGTCAGTGTAGATGATGATATTCTTTTATCACAGCTAAAAATTTTCTGCCAAATTTTTCTCTTTAGCCTTGATCTAAGGATAGCCTTTTTGATTAGTAATCGAAACGTCCTCGGTCTCTGGTTCGAAACCCACCACAGCTTAAATTTTGAATAAAAATCATCAGCAATGGCGGACGAAGACTTCCGACATAAGAAGTCACACTCATTCAGCCAACTGGCTCGTCAAAGAGTGCGGAGGAGCAGAGAGATGTTCAGGGCACTCTCTTGATCTTGGGCTGGAAAACTGCCCCTGAAAGGGAGATAAATCAGCAATGATCAATCGCCATGTGGATGCGGCAGCCAATGAAAACAACTGTATTAAAGACTCATAATGTGTATCCACAGGAAAACTGACCTGTAATTGAAGAAGTGTCATGGTGGTCTCTCCATTGACAAAAGATTCCGGACTAGATCCGAATCTCCAGAAGGGGACTGCCAAGGGTGAGATAACCATGAGAAAAAGACTGAATATCAAACGAAAGGGTAACGTTCTGCAAGTATGGATGTGGTACGTCAGAAGTTTGAACGGGATGGGGAAGTTCGAAAATCTGAAAAGGAAAATGCTAAGGCTCAATCTAGTTATAGTTGGGGTCAATTAAGATAAATGGAAAAAGACGATTTCTGGTCAGATGGATATAGGGTAATATCAACAGAGACTGTAAATGGTACAACGGGAATAGGATAAGTTACGAATAGGAAGGTACGGCAGAGAATGTCTTACTGTGAACAGTTTAGTGACAGGGTTGATCTCATAAGAATCGACAACAAACCAACACCGATAACGATAGTTCAGGTATATATGCCCACGTCGCAAGCCGAAGATGAAAAGAGAGAGAGAGAGAGAGAGAGAGAGAGACAGAGAGAGAGAGAGAGACAAAAATGGCTCAAATGGCTCTGAGCACTATGGGACTTAACATCTTAGGTCATCAGTCCCCTAGAACTTAGAACTACTTAAACCTAACTAACCTAAGGACATCACACAACACCCAGCCATCACGAGGCAGAGAAAATCCCTGACCCCGCCGGGAATCGAACCCGGGAACCCGGGCGTGGGAGGCGAGAACGCTACCGCACGACCACGAGATGCGGGCAGAGAGAGACAATATATGAGGATATCGAACAGGTAAGTACCTGTGAGGCTGCTGTAATCTGAGATCATATTCCTTCTATAAAGACACCAGTAGCAGACCACTAGCGGTTCTGGCATAAGTGTTGCTCACATCAACATCAGCACTTTCTTATCTGTGGTGTCATATTACAACTGAGACACTTATAATTAAGGTTTTACCCGAGACTTTTAGGTCTCACCTTTATCTACGATAATCATGGGAGCTGAAGAAATGAATTAAAATTTGTGCCATGGCTGGGACTCGAACCCGGGTCTTATTGCTTACTAGGCAGCTCCTAGTAAGTACGAAGACCTGGGTTCGAGTCAAAGCCGTGGCACAAATTGTAATTCATTTCTACAGCTTCCATCACTATCATAGATTAAGATGATACTTAAATGTCTTCGGGGAAAATTTAATAATAAGAGGACTTCCCCATTACACACAACGCTGGTGTGCTATTCCAATGCCGGAGAGCCCTGGCAATACCGACAATGCAGGGCGAAAATAAGTTGAAGATATGAATTGAAGTTTGTGTCGAAAAGGGCATTCGACTTGGGTAGTTCGTGCAGCATTGTCGACAATCCTGCTGTGGTGGTGTAATGGTTAGCATTTCTGCCTAGGCAGCAAGAAGACCTGGATTAGAATCCCAGCTGTGGCAGAAATTTTAATTCATTTCTTCAGCTTCCATCATTATCGTAGACAACTGTGAGAATTGCGCATGCCATGTTTCGCTGACAGCAGCCTCAGCACTTCCTTATCTCTAGGGCTACTCCAGGAATCATTACATCCAGCCAAGGCCAAGGATGGGAGTGGAAGGAGAGGTGAGATCCCCACGCCCCTCAGCACTCCAGCAATTTGCACGAAACACTCCAACTAGAACACACTCCACTCTGCAGCCAGTGGTATGCATGTTGTCATATGCATACCCCGCCGCCCAACACTAATGGATAGCCAGCATACTTACTGCATTTGTGCTTTCGTGAGATCAAGAGTCAACTGTAGTTCATATGTGTGCCATTATGTTCCAGGAACAAGGTACTGAACACCGATGCCTCACCACAGAACATGGAGGTCAGAGGCTTGCCTGCTCTATAAAGTAGGATTGGCGTCGAATTGTTGCATATCTGATGACAGAATTCAATACAGGTGCGTGCAGGTTGTTGAGCACTGGACTCCTCAGCAGATGACAACCATATATTCCCATTGTGAGTCAACAACAAAGACAATTATCATTGCAATGGATACAGCATCAAAAACATTCGACACCCGACCAATGGAAACATGTAACCTGGTGGGATCAACCATGTTTCTTGATACACCAGGTCGATAGCCATGTGCAGATACCCTGTCATCCAGGCGAGCAGATGCTTAAAACAAACACTGTGCCACAGACACAGGCCATTGGGGGCAATATTATGCCAATGAATTTCATTGTGGGCCACCTGCATCCTCACTTGCTTGATATCTTTCCTGATGGTGTTGAAATCGTCAATCAAGATAACTGTCCTTGGAATTGTGCTTAGGAGTGTGATAATGATCTCACGTTGAAGTCTTGCCAACCAAATGAACCAGTTGGAACAAATCTGTGATGCTATTGGGAGCCAGTTCCACATCGAAAAACATCCAGCACACACCTCACGGCGATTGTGAGACCTGCATGCAAATATATGATGCCACGCTTCTCCGGAACCGACCAAGGACTTGTTGAATCCATTCCACACACAGACATTGTCACCAAACATGTTCTTCAGTTGTTTTGCCAAAACCATACAAGAGTGCGATACAAAAATTTGGTATGGGACACTAGTAAAAATCAAACCTGAGCCAAAAATTGAGTAATCTCATGCACATTCATCTATGCTATGAGAACAACTGACACGTATCTAGTGGGTAACTGGAATCTACACATGCATCGGCCTGATCGGCTAACTCCAATGCTAATTAACTCGGAAATGGTGCCACGAATCGCATTTTTTGCTGAATAATTATTTCTCAGTAAAACCTAACCTGCAACACCTTTACAAGCTTTTCACATTGTTTCTGATCACCCTGCATACTGAGATGATGAAAGTTATGGGATACCTCCTATGATAAAGTCGAGCGCCAGCACGCCAGTCGGAAACGAGAGAGAAGAGATGGCTGTGAGAAGAGGTCAGCCAGTAACACACTGACCGACCCCTCTCCAAGCCGACAACACGACAGCAGCAGCCGTTAAGTGAAGACGACATAAGCGCCGCACCCGACTGGTCGCGCCACAGTGGAACAGCAGCCTCAAGACTAACGACTTGCATAGAAGCATCAAAGCCTATTACTTCACGTGTACACTATGTAACAGACTTGGAGTTGTTACACTGAAGAGATTTCTTTGTTTGCGACAAATCTGTGTAACAAAACGTTAAGTATTGCAATTGCTCATTTTGTAATAAAACTCATTAATACGATTTGTTTGAATGTTGTCTTTCGAATCGAGAATGCATGTTTTCTAGGTAACCCATATTTGACGAGTAGACAGGATTTAACATTTGATGGCAAGAAAGTCAACGGCAGAAAGTGCAGTGTTCCGCCTCATTCAGAAATTGTTCCATAAAGCAACTCCGAGGGAACTTTCCTATGATTAGGTTGTAGATTCGCTAACTACCTATTATGGCCAACAGCTAGGTGCTAATTCGTTTGTTGCAAGGAAAGGCCAGAACAAACTTACTGCGAGTGAGTAACAGATTTGCAGGGTATGACAAGGAAATGCATTTTCAAATGTCTTGTGGTGGTTTATATTCAGATGTTTTGCTCCGTGATGCGATCGTGTACAATGTAACTGATGTCAAACTTAGAGAACATATTTTTAAACAGTCAGATCCATTATTTCAGCATGTAGTGTAGATTCTCTATCAGTACGATTCCGGTGCCGTGTCGGTCGATAAATTTGAGCAGCCACCAATTTGTGAGGTTGAGTCGTCCCTTGCTCGCGATCAGCCCATTAGACAGAAACAGCCCGCACACGCCACGCTCCGTAAACAGTTCTCCGATTAGGTGAACAGAATGAAATCATGCGCTTGGTGCTATTCACAGCACAAACGCCAAGATTTCCCGTCCAGGTAAGCACAGTGTTACGCTTGTGGCTAGAATGGTCACGTACGATCCGTGTATTTACAACGGAACAAACAAAATAGTTCTGCCCTCTCACAAAAATCTAGTCAAAAGGCCCATGTAATCAATGCAGTGTATTCCAAGCTTGCTGCGGGCATTAGCAAAACTAGCAACCAAACAGTTTCTTCAGTGCCCTGCCGGTCCAACAAACGTTTTGTTCATTTGCATATTAGTGGAAAACGTGTGAAATCTCAGTTGGACACGGGTGCCTCAATTACATTGCTGAATCGTAAATGTGGTTTTTGGCCTCAGGAAAATTAGAAACCGATGTGATTGATGCCTTTTATACGGCTTTTGGCCTCAGGACAATTAAAATCCGATTTTTACCATCCGATGTGATATGACCTCGCTGTGGTGGATGGAATTACGTAACTAACAGTATCACACTTGTACATCCATGAACACTGAATAGTACAGTTTGTTTAACGTCAAACGTACACCTTAGGCATTAATGTATGATTCATTTGTCATTTGTAGACGACCACTATTAAAGTATGATGCTTACAGCGCCATCTATTGCTACATTTTGTAAATATATATTTTTCTTTTGCCATACGTTTTCCCCCTTTTCTGATAATATTCCGTTGCAATTTGATGTCATTCTGACCATTGGTATTATTTCTACAGCGTTTTGAAGTCACCCTCTACTTTGCGTGCCATGTATCACTTGCATATGCGAAATGTGAGTTTCACACGATTGTGAGAACATATTTGGCCTTGATTCGATTGATCTGTTTGGCTTTAAAATTCAGTAAGTGACGGCATTCAATGTTAAAGACAGTGTAGCTAGCTTCCTGAAACAATCCCCTGACCTCTTTTCTGAAGGTTTAGCCAAGGCTAACAATTTTGTTGCACATATTACTGTGAAAGACAGTGTTCAACCGATATTTGCCAGGCCAGAACCGTTCCTATTGCATTACGGGACAAAGTCGCTGATGAACTTAAAGAATTGCAAGATAGAGGAGCTATTGCGCCCATACAAGCTAGTCAATGGGCAAATCCACTGGTTTTGCTCCTCAAAACTTCAGGCGCACTCGTCTCTGTGTTGACTTTACAGTCAACCCACAAACTATGATTGATACTTACCCATTGCCACGTCCAGAGGATCTCATGGAAAGATTAGCCGCTGGTCGTTACTTTTCAAAAATTGATTTGCGCGTTACATATCTTCAAATACCACGAGACGAAGAATCTCAAAAAGTGTGTGTTGTGAACACTTATTTGGGCTTGTTTAAATATTTACGTTTGCTTTTTGGCAGCGCTTTCGCACCCGCCATTTTCCTTCGGTATACGGAACAGCTGACTGCTCAAGTACCTAACTGTTCAAACTATTTGGACGATATTGTCATTGCAGGTGGTGCACCTGAGGAACGCATTGCAAATTTACGTGCTTTGCTTCGTGTGTTATCTGATGCAGGATTAAAGTGTAGACAGGACAAGTACGATTTTTTAAAACCTGAGTTGCAGTATCTTGGTCATGTCATTAACAGTCAAGCTGTACATCCGCTTCAGTCACATTTGTTAGCCACACATGATCTGCCAGTTGCTCGTAATGTCATATAATTGCAGTCAGTCTTAGGGAAAATGAACTATTATTTTCAGTTCATACTGAATGCGTCACAGATCGCAGCTCCATTCCATCGATTGCGTTGCAAGAATGTCACCTTTGTTTGGACAGATGAGTGCCAAGAAGCTTTTCAAACTCAAAGATGCATTGCTCAGTGATCGATCCTTGGTTCACTTTGATCCTGACAAACCAGTTGTGTTGAATGTTGACACTTCTTCTTACGGAATCGGTGCAGTGCTTTCGCACAGATTTGGTGCTACAGCAAAGCCTACTGCTTTCGCATCCAGTGTTATCCAAAGCTCAGTGTAACTATTCACAACTAGAGCAAGAGGGATTGGTTACTGTATTTGTGTCACCAAATTTGACCACTGTTTGTATGGCACAAAAATTTACTCAGTAATGGATCACAGGCCACTGCAGGCCTTGATTCATCCGATGAAACCGGCTGCAGTACGATCTGCCTAAAAACTGCAAAGATGGGCTTCGTTGTTGTCTCAATACCAGTACGAGATTGTGTATCGTCCGACAGCTCAACATGGTATTGCGGACGCTCTTTCACCTCTTCCGATTGGTCCTGATATAGACTTCGACGGTTCTGCTGCGTCTTGTTGTCACGTCGATGCTCAGGATTCTGAATTGCTTCAATCGTTTCCTCTGAACTATAGGAAAATTGCACGGGCCACGGAAGCTGATCCAGAGTTGAACATTTTGCTAAAATACATTCGCGCATCTTGGCCTCACTCATTGCATAACATAACGAGCTGTCTGGTGCGTCGATACCTTGCACTTAGGCATAGCCTGACTGGACAGCAAGATGTGATTCTTGTCCGTAATGACAGTGGACAGTCACGTGTGTTGATCCCCAAAGTTTTGCAAAAAATGACACTGGGGGATTGTTCGTACGAAGTAGTTAGCGCGTCAACACTGTACTTGGCAGGGTAGGGACACCCAAATACTGGTTAGACACTGGACTCGCATTCGGAAGGACGACGGTTCAATCCCGCGTCCGGCCATCCTGATTTAGGTTTTCCGTGATTTCCCTAAATCACTCCAGGCAAATGCCGGGATGGTTCCTCTGAAAGGGCACGGCCGACTTCCTTCCCCATCCTTCCCTAATCCGATGAGACCGATGACCAAGCTGTCTGGTCTTCCCCAAACCAACCAACCAACCAACACCCAAATACAACAGATGACTTCACAGTGTCACGCATGTGTGGGAAATCAGTCCACTTCGCCACAGAAATTCTCTGCTTAGCCTGAGTCGCAATCACAATGACAAAATGACAAATGGCTCTGAGTACTATGGGACTTAACACCTATGGTCATCAGTCCCCTAGAACTTAGAACTCCTTAAACCTAACTAACCTGAGGACATCACACAACACCCAGCCATCACGAGGCAGAGAAAATCCCTGGCCCCGCCGGGAATCGAACCCGGGAACCCGGGCGTGGGAAGCGAGAACGCTACCGCACGACCACGAGATGCGGGCACCGGCAATCACAATGGCAACGTTTGCACATAGACATTGAGGGACCTTTTTGGAACACTCGTTGGTTCACTGCTGTGCCCATGAACTCAGCAACATCACTTAGAACATTTCAGGCGGTTTTTGCCTCGAAGGTTTGCCTGAAGTCATAGTGTCGGACAATGGCCCTCAGTTCACGTCACATCAATTTGTAACATTCTGTGAACGCAACGGTATACAGCATCTAAGTAGGGCACCGTTCCAGCCCCAGTCAAACGACGAAGAGTAACGTTTTGTCAGAATCTTCAAACAGCAGATGGCCAGTCTTCGCGCCACACACACCAGGGATCACGCACTGCAACTGTTTCTCGCCCCGGCCGGAGTGGCCGTGCGGTTCTGGGCGCTACAGTCTGGAACCGCGTGACCGCTACGGTCGCAGGATCGAATCCTGCCTCGGGCATGGATGTGTGTGATGTCCTTAGGTTAGTTAAGTTTAAGTAGTTCCAAGTTCTAGGGGACTGATGACCACAGCAGGTAAGTCCCATAGTGTTCAGAGCCATTTGAACCATTTTTGTTTCTCGCCACCTATCGTTTGCATGCACGAGATGAACCATCGCGGGCGGAATTACTTCGCGGCCGCCGCCATCGAACACTGCTCCACCTGCTTCACACTACTCAGCATCCGGCGCCGAAGAAAGGCTGCAAGTATCGCTTCGCGCCGCATGATATTGTTTTACAGGGTTTTTAGTGGCAGCAGACGGTGGGTGCGAGGCGAGATCCTTCGTCAACTTGGCGCATGCATGCATCTTATTTCAGCCCCCGACGGACTGCAGCGCTGACATCACAATCAAATTCGCCAGTATCATGTGCACGGTGTTCCTCTTGTATCTCTTTCCCCAGATTCACGGATCCCGAGGACAGAGCGGTCACAGTAGCCGCCCGAGGACGCCGCCACGACACCGCGGGACTACCCCATGGAGTCGTAGCCTTCACCTTCTCCGCCTCCTCTCGTCCTATCTATGGAGCTGGAACCGCCCACGCCGAAGCAACCGACACCGTCTGCATCTGGTTATGGGTCTCAGGAGATGGACGTGGACCCTTCTGGGTGTTTCCCGGAGGACGTTTCCACCAGAGTGAAGGCCGGATGGCGGTTACGATTGGAAGTCTGACATCACCTGCAGCCTGCCTTCCCTCCCGCTGCCAAGTTCCTTATGCGACGAAGGTCTGTCGATTTGGGAGGGCCGGCCGCGGTGGTCTCGCGGTTCTAGGCGCGCAGTCCGGAACCGTGTGACTGCTACGGTCGCAGGTTCGAATCCTGCCTCGGGCATGGATGTGTGTGATGTCCTTAGGTTAGTTAGGTTTAAGTAGTTCTAAGTTCTAGGGGACTGATGACCACAGCAGTTGAGTCCCATAGTGCTCAGAGCCATTTGAATCATTTTTTTTTATTTGGGAGGAGGGGGGGGGGGGGGAGGAGGAGGAGGAATGTTACGGTCTAATGTCAAGCACCGGCACGCCAGTCGGGAACGAGAGAGAAGAGGTGGCTGTGAGAAGAGATTGCTGTGGTAAGAGGTCAGGCAATAGCACGCTGGCCGACCCCTCTCCAAGACGACAACGCGACAGCGGCGGCCCCTAGGTGACGCGGACATAAGGGCAGCGCCCGACTGGTCGCGACCCAGTCGAACAACAGCCTCAAGATTAGCGGCTTGCATAGAAGGATCAAAACTCGTTACTTTGCATGTACACTCTCTGTAACAGACTTGGAGTTGTTATGTCCAGAGCCTGGTTTGATGCAGCTCTCCATGCTACTCCATCCTGTGCAAGCTTCTTCATCTCCCAGTACCTACTGCAACCTACATCCTTCTGAATCTGCTTAATGTATTCATCTCTTGGTCTCCCACTACGATTTTTACCCTCCACGCTGCCCTCCAGTACTAAATTGGTGATCCCTTGATGCCTCAGAACATGTCCTACCAACCGATCTCTTATTCTAGTCAAAATGTGCCCCAAATTTCTCTTCTCCTTAATTCTATTCAATACCTCATTAGTTATGTGATCTACACATCTAATCTTCAGCATCTTCTGTAGCACCATTTTTCGAAAGCTTCTATTCTCTTCTTGTCTAAACTATTTATTGTCCATACATGGCTGCACTCCATACAAATACTTTCAGAAACGACTTCTTGACACTTAAATCTATACTCGCTTTCCCTGCCATTGCCAGTCTACATTTTATATCCTTTCTACATCGACCATCATCAGTTATTTTGCTCCCAAAATAGCAAAACTCATTTACTACTTGAAGCGTCTCATTTCCTAATCTAATTCCCTCAGCAACCCCCGATTTAATTCGACTACGTTCTATTATCGTCGTTTTGCATTTGTTGATGTTCATCTTATTTCCTCCTTTCAAGACACTTTCCATTCCGTTCAGCTGCTCTTCCAGGTCCTTTGCTCTCTCTGACAGAATTACAATGTCATCGGCGAACCTCAAAGTTTTTTATTTCTTCTCCATGAATTTTAATTCCTGCTCCGAATTTTTCTTTTCTTTCCTTTCTGCTTGCTCAATATACAGATTGAATAACATCGGGGATAGGCTACAGCCCTGTCTCACTCCCTTCCCGACCACTGCTTCCCTTTCATGTCCCTCGAGTCTTATAACTGCCATCTGGTTTCTATACAAATTGTAAATAGCCTTTCGTTTCCTGTATTTTACCCCTGCCACCTTCAGAATTTGAAAGGGAGTATTCCAGTCAACATTGTCAAAAGCTTTCTCTAAGTCTACCAATGCTAGAAACGTAGGTTTGCCTTTCCTTAATCTATTTTCTAAGATTCGTCCTAGGGCCAGTATTGCCACAAGCGTTCCAACATTTCCACGGAATCCAAACTGATCTTCCCCGACTTCAGCTTCTGCCAGTTTTTCCATTCGTCTGTAAGGAATTCGCGTTAGTATTTTGCAGCTGTGGCTTATTAAACTGATAGTTCGGTAATTTTCACATCTGTCAATACCTGCTTTCTTTGGGATTGGAATTATTATATTCTTGTTGAAGTCTGAGGGTATTTCGCCTGTCTCATACATCTTGCTCACCAGATGGTAGAGTTTTGTCAGGACTGGCTCTCCCAAGGCTATCAGTAGTTCTAATGGAATGTTGTCTATTACCGGGGCCTTGTTTCGGCTTAGTGCTCTGTCAAACTCTTCACGCAGTATCATACCTCCCATTTTACTTCATCTACATCCTCTTCCATTTCTATAATATCGTTCTCAAGAACATCGCCCTTGTACAGACCCTCTATATACTCCTTCCACCTTTCTGGTTTCTCTTCTGTGCTTAGAAATGGGCTCTTGATATTCATATAAGTGGTTCTCCAAAAGTCTCTTTAATTTACCTGTAGGCAGTATCTATCTTACCCCTAGTGAAATATGCCTCTACATCCTTACATTTGTCCTCTAGCGATCCCTGCTTGTTTTGTCATCAGTCTACTGTCTGGTTTGATGCGGCCCGCCACGAATTCCTTTCCTGTGCTAACCTCTTCATCTCAGAGTAGCACTTGCAACCTACGTCCTCAATTATTTGCTTGACGTATTCCAATCTCTGTCTTCCTCTACAGTTTTTGCCCTGTACAGCTCCCTCTAGTACCATGGAAGTCATTCCGTCATGTCTTAGCAGATGTTCTATCATCCTGTCCCTTCTCGTTATCAGTGTTTTCCACATATTCCTTTCCTCTCCGATTCTGCGTATGACCTCCTCATTCCTTACCTTATCAAATTTTCAACACTCGTCTATAGCACCACATCTCAAATGCTTCGATTCTCTTCTGTTCCGGTTTTCCCACAGTCCATGTTTCACTACCATACAATACTGTACTCCAAACGTACATCCTCAGAAATTTCTTCCTCAAATTAAGGTCAGTATTTGATATTAGTAGACTTTTCTTGGCCAGAAATACCTTTTTTGCCATAGCGAGTCTGCTTTTGATGTCCTCCTTGCTCCGACCGTCATTGGTTATTTTACTGCCCAGGTAGCAGAATTCCTTAACTTCATTAACTTCGTGACCATCAATCCTGATGTTAAGTTTCTCGCTGATCTCATTTCTATTACTTCTCATTACCTTCGTCTTTCTCCGATTTACTCTCAAACCATAGTGTGTACTCATTAGACTGTTCATTCCGTTCAGCAGATCATTTAATTCTTCTCCACTTTCACTCAGGATAGCAATGTCATCAGCGAATCGTATCATTGATATCCTTTCACCTTGTATTTTAATTCCACTCCTGAACCTTTCTTTTATTTCCATCATTGCTTCCTCGATGTACAGATTGAAGAGTAGGGGCGAAAGGCTACAGCCTTATCTTACACCCTTCTTAATACGAGCACTTCGTTCTTGATCGTCCACTCTTTATTATTCCCTCTTGGTTGTTGTACATATTGTATACGACCCGTCTCTCCTTATAGCTTACCCCTACTTTTTTCAGAATCTCGAACAGCTTGCACCATTTTATATTGTCGAACGCTTTTTCCAGGTCGACAAATCCTATGAAAGTGTCTTGATTTTTCTTTAGCCATGCTTCCATTATTAGCCGTAACGTCAGAATTGCCTCTCTCGTCCCTTTACTTTTCCTAAAGCCAAACTGATCGTCACCTAGCGCATTCTCAGTTTTCTTTTCCATTCTTCTGTATATTATTCTTGTAAGCAGCTTCGATGCATGAGCTGTTAAGCTGATTGTGCGATAATTCTCGCACTTGTCAGCTTCCGTCTTCGGAATTGTGTGGATGATGCTTTTCCGAAAGTCAGATGGTATATCGCCAGACTCATATATTCTACACACCAACGTGAATAGTCGTTTTGTTGCCACTTCCCCCAATGATTGTTATACTGAAGAAATTTGTTATCTTGTCTGTAGCCCTTTGTTTGAAACACATCTGTGTAACACAAAGCTAAGAATTGTAAGTGCTCATTTTGTAATAAAACTAATTAATTCGATTTGTTTGAATGTTGCCTATCGATCCGAGAAAGGTGGTTTCCTAGACACTCCATATTCGACGACTAGGCAGGATTTAAGAGGACCTACTTTTTCCAGGCATAGTGCAGCAAGTCTACTATCAATTACATCCCACAAATGTTCGATGGAATTCATGATGGGCGATGTGGATGGCTCAAACTGTCCAGAATGTTGTTCCAACCGATTACGAACGCTTGTAGTCTGATGACATGGTGCATTGTCATCCATAAAAATTCCGTCGTTGTTTGGGAAGAAGAAGTCCATTAATGAGTGAAAATGGTCTCCGGGTAGCCGAAAGTATTTCCAGTCAATGACCAGTTCAGTTACAGCCCATATCATTATGGATCCAACTTCAGCTTGCACAATGGTTTTGTTGGCAATTTGGGTACTCGGCTTCGTGCAGTCTGCACCACAGTCGAACCCTTTCCTCATCTCTTATCAATTGAAATCTGGTCTCGTCCGGCCAGGCCACGTTTTCCACGCTCGCCGCGAGGCCACTACAGTTGTAGCAGGAGTGTAGTGCCGTTGTCTACAGTCGGTAGCCAACGCCGATGTAAGTCAGTCATCGTCTGCAGCTCAGTCATTGCTGCCATCAAGTCTTTGTAACTCAGTTCCAAGTCAGTCTTCAAATTCACCAGATTCGACATTCAAGATTACGAGAGATTAATTAGTCACTGCAAGATTTGTGACTTGTAAATTATGTCATTCTACAGACGCTTAGTCTAGTCGCGTGTTCTATAATTGTCAACCAACTGATCATGGACTACAACAAAGTTAGGTAATAGATACTTTCCTATTTTGTACTCCTGCTAATTAATTGTGTTTTCCTGTTGTGGCTACCAAGCAGTCTTGGCATAGTAGAACTCACATTGCCATCTCCTTGGCTACCTTATATTTGCTACCTCCTGTTAATGAACTCGGTTATGGTGGTAGATCGTGAACAAAATCACCACCAAAGGGGTAACATCATTAGTGACACCGACGATTGAGTCGGTTAGGATTGGGCTTGGCTCTGAGTACTTTGGGACTTAACTGCAGTGGTCATCAGTCCCCTAGAACTTAGAACTACTTAAACCTAACTAACCTAAGGACATCACACACATCCATGCCCAAGGCAGGATTCGAACCTGCGACCGTAGCGGTTGCGCGGTTCGAGGCTGTAGCGCCTAGAACCGCTTGGCCACTCCGGCCGGCGAGTCGGTTAGGAGCATCCACTTGCCTAACACGTCTCTCGAATGTAACGACCGGTGGAGACGGAAGGTCGATAAGATTTACGTCCTCCGCTTCGTCTTCTTGCCTTATCCCGATGCTGCATGTTTTTTAAGCGTTCCTAGAAACCGATTTGTTAAAATAAAATCGCTTCAGCGCTTGGACAGCCCCGTGACCATAGGGTAGCCTACGAAGGTCGAGCCATCCTGATGCAGCAATCTCGTATACTGGACAGGAGTTTCCCAGCAGAGAGAGAGGCCTGCGGTGCGGTGCCTTGGCCGGCCGCGACCGCAGCCTCACACTCACACACGCGCGGCTGCCCACATACGCGGCACAAAACCGGACGGCGGCGCCTCCAGCAGCTCCAGTCTGCGCGCAGCGGACACAGTCGCCGGCCGCGCCGCTGCCCCCTCCAGTTCCTCCGGAGTCCACCATCCGCCGCGCCCGCTCGCTCTCGGCGGCCAGCGAGCGACGCCGTGCCGACCCACTGGCAGACAGTCCAGCACTTGGCACGGCTTTCTCCACGTGCCGAGACCTCAACCTCATTCCGATTGTGCGTGAGACGGCGATCCTCGCTGGACGGGTTTGGCGGTAAGTGCTGCTGCCATTGCGTAGCCTTGCTGTGCTCCTCTCGTTAGTAGCTAGCCGAGTGGTAGTTCCTTCCGTTCCACCTGCAGGCTGCATCAGAGCGCCATTTGTTTAAAAAAATATGGCCAGTGGCCTCCAGGCGAGTTCCGTGAAGTCATTTACACACCCCGGTATTGCTGTGGTTCTGAAAGAGCCTCCAGGAAGGTAACTCGTGTTAACTGTGATTCATGAACTACATCGATAAAAGAAATTAGTTGCTCTAGCTGGCTGGAGTTGAAGTAATCAGCCCTTCGAACAAGAAATCGTGCTGACATCTACATGAAGACACGCAAAATATGAATAACAACGCCATCAGTCACAAAAAAATAGTGTTTTATTAAAGCTCACGATTCATTTCGGATCCTGTGGGTCCATCAACAGGTGCAAGTCATACGTTATTTACGTCTGTTCTTGAGTGAGTCGACTCAAAATGCACGTTCCTTTTGTGAGAAGATTAGGTGTTAAATTTGGAAATAAGAGAACTTAGCGCTTAACCTTCCCACAGCAGAAACATACATTTCGCATCACCTCACTCAAGCAGACGTACACAGTATATAAAACAATTTGAACATAGTAATTAACGTGAAGGTTCCGAAATGAATCGTGTAGTTTAATAAAACACGGATTTCTTGTGACTGAAGACAATATTATTCATACTTCTTGTGTACTGAATACAGTCACGTCCACAGCTGCAAAATATGGGTAAAAATGCATTACCTGAAGAGACTGTGGAAGTTACTGAAAGTGTGAAATAGGAGACCGAACGTAGATTTATACCTGTTTAAATACAACCGTACGGTAACGGCCCGCCCCACTTCATTGTGTCCGCGAGACGTCCTTTGGTATTGGAGAAATAGACGCCATAAATATTAATACCGTCCTCTGTGAGTAAAAGGCGCAGTAATGCGGTAAACTTTAACGGGGTATAAACACAGGTTTCAGCGATTCTTCCAAGTACCAGAGCGAATCTCACTTTCACGGGGAAACGCGAACTGAAACGTATCTTCGTGCCAGGCCGAAGTGGGCATCGTATCGACATTCCAATGCTGATATCTGTCATTCTCTACCGGGTGAATATTCTCACTAACAACTGGAGTGTCTTAAAACGCTCTTTCGTCTCTCTGCCTCTTCTGAATTGCACATAAGTGGCATATTTACTCGTAGCTTGTAAGGAAAGGAGGCAAGCGGTGGCATGTTGAAATGAAGCCATTCCTGACGCATGTTCAGATAAATCGCCCAGAAGAGCTCCTCTCACAAAACGCTGCTGCCTTCATTCGGCTACCAACTTCACGAATCTTCTGCTCTCCGAGTACTGGGCTCTAAGTTATAGTTATCGCTGACTCCAGTCGGCTTCCCTTCTAATTCTTGCACTAATGACCTTGCCGTTCAGCGCCCCTAACTCGCCCATCCTTCCAATTCATTTATAGAATACCACTGCCGACGAGCGGTACGGATTTTATTTCAGTTTTATGAGCGCAAAATAGTGCCGCAATTCGACAGTGCTCTGGAGCTACTTTGCTCATACTGCTGAGAGTGGTGCTTACTGGGCGCTGGAGCTTCGTTACGGCGTTTCCTTTCAGATGTAGGCTGATGAGGTACCCTGCAAATCACCTTCGAATATTTTTTTTCCTTATCACAACCTCTTTTTACTAACTGAAGTTGTTGCTTTTGCTACTGGCCATAATCCGCTAAGGATTCTTCCTTTTCTGCCTTCTGTTTCACATTATCACCCTCAGATTATAATTGAAAAATTGTAAAACCGTGTCATGTGACAAAGGCATCTATCTTCACTTGATTTGGATCCTAAGGAGTAACTTCCTCATTCGTCACTTGATGTGTCATTAGAAGTGTCTTATCTGATTCTGCTGGAACATTGAAATAGTTGCACATAGACAAAGTTGGGGCGCGACGTGCTTCCAGGAGGATGAGAGCTTTGAGTTTGGTCTTATTAATCTCCATAAAATTATTCAATTTTTGGGTTTAGCGGTTGCTGTAGGGGTCATGTTCTTATTAATCAATGTGTGCCCATACCATATGGGGATACATGCTACAAGCGTTTGGAGTGTGGTGCGTATAGAATTTAAGAATGAAAAGTACTTGTTTGATCATTATAAACCAGAAGTACTTCGCTGACTTTGCGTGTAAAATTAGTAACAGTGACAATTTTTTGGCAGAAAATTAAATTGGTTTGAGTGTTGTGTTGTTCGTCATCATAATAACTGTAACAGTCTTCATTGTGCCATGTTCTACAATAAAGACTGCATAAACTGATGCCGTACTGATAGCAGAGACGTGCTGATATTCAGTCTTTGTATTGACATAAATTTCATCAACTGTTCATATCATAGATTAATGAGTAATTGTATCTGAATACAGGCGTTTTCGTATGCACGGTTTGAAAACAAAGAATACACCAAACCTGTATCTCATAAAATAACACAGTTAAAAAATTCATGATAGTGCGCACTCTGTGTCAACTACGTATGATATTACTTTTAGGGTTTCATTTAATTATAAAAGAATTCTACATAACACAATAAAACCACAAGGTGCAGGATGCGAGAGAGGTGTTGAGGAGAGCATATGGGCGGTAAGGGGAGACATATTTTGGGTGTATATACAGTACTCCAATGTCACACAGTTAACTCAGCCTTATTGTTTTCTTTACGTCAGATGAAGCATCAAACGGGTTTACATTTTCGTACCATAGGGAATGCTAAGCGTGCCTGAGGAGCGAACGGATAATTATATACTAAGAATGCGAGTTGTCGGTTATAGAAAGCTGCGCGGCATTAGCCGAACGGTCTCAGGCGCTGCAGTCATGGGCTGTGCGGCTGGTCCCGGTGGAGGTTCGAGTCCTCCCTTGGGCATGAGTATATGTGTTTGTCCTTAGGATAATTTAGGTTAAGGAGTGTGTAAGCTTAGGGACTGATGACCTTAGCAGTTAGTCCCATAAGATTTCACACACATTTGAACATTTTGGTTATAGAAAGTGTAATGCTTGCTTCTACGAACAACGAGCTTTTTGGGTTGTTAGAGTTCAGTAGACTCAGTGTTTTTGTTCCGTTATTGTTTTCAATTTTTACTTCAGAGAGGATAGTTAACAACGACTACAATGTTCATGCTCAGCGTGTTTTGACTGACATTATAAGTAATCGGTTTCCTTCATAAGGATACCCTGCTATATACACCACGACAGAAAAAAATGATAATATTGGAAGTTTGCAATACACTTAATGCAGTACATTCGAGGAATTTTCCAGTAGTTTATATGTTTAGACTACATTTTACTCGCAGAATTTACAATCCCAGGAAACGTCTAAATTCCTGACGGAGTTTCAGTAGGATAACGAATCCCACCGAAAAACATTTTACGGTTGAATATAGTAATCTGTATAGCACTGCACCCTGCTGTATTGTCATGCCCTGCCTCGGAAGTGCTTTCACTACCTATCCTTCAGTGTTCAGTTAGGTGGCGGTGTGTTCAATCTCCAACATATGCGATAAACCTTTGTCGTGTGACTGTCTCTCTCTCTCTCTCTCTCTCTCTCACACACACACACACACACACACACACACACACACAGTGGAGTAGAAAACATTGCTAATCACAAACTACTTTAGTTTTTCGTGTATACTGTATAACTTATCTACGACGAGAAAAATTGTCACAGCGCTTTGGGAAACATTGATTTATTATTGATTGCCTTTTCCGAACCTAAAAATAAATATCAATTCATCTAGTCAGAAGAGGGAGGTCTTCAGTTGAACATACATTCCGAATAAAGTTGTGAATGGATTTTTTTGGTTGAGACAGTATTGAAGACATAACTGTCAGAATTACAAGAATTTATGAATGACAGTTTTGGATGGCTTAGTCGTCACTTAATGACTGAACCACCAAGCCTCACATACCTTATGGTGAAGATCATATAGTGGTTATGTTGGAAGGTTTTGTAACATCCGCCGAGGAAACCAGCAAGGGCTGGCAGAATCTCGCGGAAGGGCCATGCAGTAGCCGCTCGGCAGTGTTTTGCTCACGAGGCCTTCGTGCCAACGGCGGATCTGGTGCGTTGCGACAATGCTGTGGGGCCGTTCCTTTCCGGTGTGGCAGCTGACTGACCTTCAAGGTCACGCGCCTGCACTTGCAGCCGTCTTAGCTCGCAGCCGCTCTTGCACAGCGGCGTCTCATCTCTTTTGGACAGTGCATTCGTCAGTAAATTTCAACTTAGATCTTTTCCACGTAGAGAAGCACAGTGTAAATTGCACTAGTTAGCAAAGCATTTTCCTCTTCTTGCCTCATTTTTTCCCCTTGTCCACTAACTAGAGCCTAATTACATGGCTGGCCATTAAAATTGCTACACCACGAATATGACGTGCTATAGACGAGAAATTTAACCGACAGGAAGAAGATGCTGTGATATGCAAATGAGTAGCTTCTCAGAGCATTCACACAAGGTTGGCGCCGGTGACGACACCTACAACGTGCTGATATGAGGAAAGTTTCCAATCGATTTCTCATACACAAACAGCAGTTGACCGGTGTAGCCTGGTGAAACGTTGTTGTGATGCCTCGTGTAAGGAGGAGAAATGCGTACCATTACGTTTCCGACATTGATCAAGGTCGGATTTTAGCCTACGGCGATTGCAGTTAATCGTATCGCGACATTGCTGCTCGCGTTGGTCGAGAACCAATGACTGTTAGCAGAATATGGAATTGGTAGGTTCAGGAGGGTAATATGGAACGCCGTGGTGGATCCCAACGGCCTCGTATCACTAGCAGTCGAGATGACAGGCATCCTATCCGCATGGTTGTAACGGATCGTGCAGCCACGTCTCGATCCCTGAGTCAACAGATGGGGACGTTTTCAAAACAACAACCATCTGCACGAACAGTTGGACGACGTTTGCAGCAGCATGGACTATCAGCTCGGAGACCATGGCTGCGGTTACCCTTGACGCTGCATCACATACAGGAGCGCCTCCGATGGTGTACTCAACGACGAACCTGGGTGCAGGAATGGCAAAACGTCATTTTTTCGGACGAATCCAGGTTATGTTTACAGCATCATGATGATCGCATCCGTGTTTGGCGACATCGCGGTGAACGCACATTGGAAGCGTGTATTCGTCATCGCCATACTAGCGTATCACGCGGCGTGATGGTATGGGGTGCCATTGGTTTCACGTCTCGGTCACCTCTTGTTCGTATTGACGGCACTTTGAACAGTGGACGTTACATTTCAGATGTGTTACGACCCGTGGCTCTACCCTTCATTCGATCCCTGCGAAACCCTACATTTCAGCATGATAATGCACGACCGCATGTTGCAGGTCCTGTACGGGCCTTTCTGGATACAGAAAATGTTCGACTGTTGCCCTGGCCAGCACATTCTCCATATCTCTCAACAACTAAAAATGGTGGCCGAGCAACAGGCTCGTCACAATACGCCAGTCACTACTCTTGATGAACTGTGGTATCGTGTTGAAGCTGCATGGGCAGCTGTAACTGTACACGCCATCCAAGCTCTGTTTGACTCAATGCCCAGGCGTATCAAGGCCGTTATTACGGCCAGAGCCGGTTGTTCTGGGTTCTGATTTCTCAGGATGTATGCACCCAAATTGCGTGAAAATGTAATCACATGTCAGTTCTAGTAAAATATATTTGTCCAATGAATATCCGTTCATCATCTGATTTTCTTCTTGGTTTAGCAATTTTAATGGCCAGTAGTGTAGTTTGCTGTCCGCTATGAGCGTGTATGTAGATTTTAATCTGCCTTTCATTTGTAGTAACCATTTTGTGCTTCCCTACATAAAAATATTGTAAGAATCATCTCCAAAATGTGTCGAACGTCAGAACATCTAACTATAGCAATCTTTTTTTCCTACGGGCGGTTCGCTGTCGATCCCAAATCAGTCGCGATTTAAGTACGGTTTTATCATCAACCTGGGCAGTTAAACGAAACGAAGGCACGGATTCTTAACAAAAACTCCAGCTATCGTGTGTCGTTTCGGATTAGGACGTCTTCCGTAGTTTTCATTGCGAGTCATTTTATCGTACTGTAGCGATGAAGTCGCATTGGTTAAGACGATGAACTGGGTCCAGTTTGATAACGTTTGGTTTCTTGTGCTGTAAAAATTTAACTACTTCTGTAAACAACTTACATTCACGTATAGACTGTTTATGCTATTCTCCGCATTGTTATTGGGGTGCCCACTGCTGGTCTTTAAAATTGCAACAGCGTGAAAACAGCGGACAACAAACGTCAAAATGTCTGAAAAAATGTTCAAATGTATGTGAAATCTTATGGGATTTAACTGCTAAGGTCATCAGTCCCTAATCTTACAGACTACTTAACCTAAATTGTCCTAAGAACAAACACACACACCCATGCCCGAGGGAGGACTCGAACCTCCGCCGGGACCAGCCGCACAGTCCATGACTGCAGCGCCTGAGACCGCTCGGCTAATTCCGAGCGGCCAAAATGTCTACTTGTAGTACATTCTTGGATACGCAAACAATACGTATTTCAGCGCAACTGCCCATGATACATAGCAGTACCGTCATCTACATTATGTTTGTAGCCTAAGATAAATCAGCGGGTTTCTAATTCAGAAACCGCTTTCTTCTGAAAAGATAATGTTATAATTCATGTAAGAAAGATAAACATCTTTCAGGCACGTAACAGAAGGCTACAGTGACGGAATCGTGGCCAATCGAGACTGCGGTTTATGTTTCAGCAATACTGCTCCTTGTGTTGGTCGGCATCCAATTACTGTCATACGAATATGTAATCGATGGGTTCAGGAGAGCCATACTCAACTCCACTTACGATCTCAGTGGTTCCACGGGATTAGCGCCCGAGAGGATGTTCAGAATTGTACAGCCACTTTACGTTCCACGAGTCAAGAAAAGGGTTTCTATGAAGGACGAAAAATATGTACAAGAACAGTTTGACAACATCTTGTGCACCGAGCGAAGTGGCGCAGTGGTTGGCATACTGGACTCGCATTCTGGAGAACGAAGGTTCAAACGTGCGTCCGGCCATCCTGATTTAGGTTTTTAGTGATTTCCATAAATGGCTTCACGCAAGTGCGGGGACGATTCCTTTCAAACGGTACGACCGATTTCCTTCCCCATCTATCCCTAATCCTTTGGGACCGATGACCTCGTCGTTTGCTCCCCTCCCTGAATCAACCAACCAACCAACTAACTTCTTGTGCACCACGGACTGTCAGCAAATCTCCCTCGTGCCCCATTTCTTTTTTTACAAAATTATAAACTATCCGTTCGGTCAGTGACCTGTCTGATCGCTGTATTCCAGTTGTGTCTGTATCGTGATGTAACATCCGTTCGTGCGAGAAAGGGACCTCAAGATATACGTATCTCCTATCTCTTCTCCACAAGTGACCACATGGTATGACTCTTGCGTTCCGTTTTGGAATTTTTGACTCTTTTTCCTTTGTCGTAACATAGTTCACACCCGAGAGGTCTATGTGGCATCTCGCCTGCTCTCACTACATGAAATTTACTTGCGGCAGTAACATATTCTTACAACATGACTCACATTCTATACCAACATGCAGCATGACAATTGCCAAGACTCCAAGACTACAGAAAGGGAGCAGCCACGTCGATGACATGACGGAAAGCTTATAATGTTTTGGAAATATATATAGGGTGAGTCACCTAACATTACCGCCGGATATATTTCGTAAACCACATCAAATACTGACGAATCGATTCCACAGACCGAAAGTGAGGAGAGGGGCTAGTGTAATTGGTTAATACAAACCATAAAAAATGCACGGAAGTATGTTTTTTAACACAAACCTACGTTTTTTTAATGGAACCCCGTTAGTTTTGTTAGCACATATGAACACATAAACAAATACGTGATCAGTGCCGTTTGTTGCATTGTAAAATGTTAATTACATCCGGAGATATTGTAACCTAAAGTTGACGCTTGAGTACCACTCCTCCGCTGTTCGATCGTGTGTATCGGAGAGCGCCGAATTACGTAGGGATCCAAAGGGAACGGTGATGGACCTTAGGTACAGAAGAGACTGGAACAGCACATTTCGTCCACATGCTAGCACCTTTTTATTGGTCTTTTTCACTGACGCACATGTACATTACCATGAGGGGTGAGGTACACGTTCCACGGGCGTTTCATAGGACATGGAGGATACATAAATTGGCCAGCCCGTTCTCCTGATCTTACACATCTGGACTTCTTTCTGTGGGGTACGTTAAAGGAGAATGTGTACCGTGATGTACCTACAACCCCAGAGGATATGAAACAACGTATTGTGGCAGCCTGCGGCGACATGACACCAGATGTACTGCGGCGTGTACGACATTCATTACGCCAGAGATTGCAATTGTGTGCAGCAAATGATGGCCACCACATTGAACATCTATTGGCCTGACATGTCGGGATACACTCTATTCCACTCCGTAATTGAAAACGGAAACCACGTGTGTACCTATATACACTCCTGGAAATGGAAAAAAGAACACATTGACACCGGTGTGTCAGACCCACCATACTTGCTCCGGACACTGCGAGAGGGCTGTACAAGCAATGATCACACGCACGGCACAGCGGACACACCAGGAACCGCGGTGTTGGCCGTCGAATGGCGCTAGCTGCGCAGCATTTGTGCACCGCCGCCGTCAGTGTCAGCCAGTTTGCCGTGGCATACGGAGCTCCATCGCAGTCTTTAACACTGGTAGCATGCCGCGACAGCGTGGACGTGAACCGTATGTGCAGTTGACGGACTTTGAGCGAGGGAGTATAGTGGGCATGCGGGAGGCCGGGTGGACGTACCGCCGAATTGCTCAACACGTGGGGCGTGAAGTCTCCACAGTACATCGATGTTGTCGCCAGTGGTCGGCGGAAGGTGCACGTGCCCGTCGATCAGGGACCGGACCGCAGCGACGCATGGATGCACGCCAAGACCGTAGGATCCTACGCAGTGCCGTAGGGGACCGCACCGCCACTTCCCAGCAAATTAGGGACACTGTTGCTCCTGGGGTATCGGCGAGGACCATTCGCAACCGTCTCCATGAAGCTGGGCTACGGTCCCGCACACCGTTAGGCCGTCTTCCGCTCACGCCCCAACATCGTGCAGCCCGCCTCCAGTGGTGTCGCGACAGGCGTGAATGGAGGGACGAATGGAGACGTGTCGTCTTCAGCGATGAGAGTCGCTTCTGCCTTGGTGCCAATGATGGTCGTATGCGTGTTTGGCGCCGTGCAGGTGAGCGTCACAATCAGGACTGCATACGACCGAGGCACACAGGGCCAACACCCGGCATCATGGTGTGGGGAGCGATCTCCTACACTGGCCGTACACCACTGGTGATCGTCGAGGGGACACTGAATAGTGCACGGTACATCCAAACCGTCATCGAACCCATCGTTCTACCATTCCTAGACCGGCAAGGGAACTTGCTGTTCCAACAGGACAATGCACGTCCGCATGTATCCCGTGCCACCCAACGTGCTCTAGAAGGTGTAAGTTAACTACCCTGGCCAGCAAGATCTCCGGATCTGTCCCCCATTGAGCATGTTTGGGACTGGATGAAGCGTCGTCTCACGCGGTCTGCACGTCCAGCACGAACGCTGGTCCAACTGAGGCGCCAGGTGGAAATGGCATGGCAAGCCGTTCCACATGACTACATCCAGCATCTCTACGATCGTCTCCATGGGAGAATAGCAGCCTGCATTGCTGCGAAAGGTGGATATACACTGTACTAGTGCCGACATTGTGCATGCTCTGTTGCCTGTGTCTATGTGCCTGTGGTTCTGTCAGTGTGATCATGTGATGTATCTGACCCCAGGAATGTGTCAATAAAGTTTCCCCTTCCTGGGACAATGAATTCACGGTGTTCTTATTTCAATTTCCAGGAGTGTATATATATATATATATATATATATATATATATATATATATATAGGCACACGTACACACGTGGTTTCCGTTTTCAATTACGGAGTGGAAAATATATATATATATATATATATATATATATATATATATATATATATATAATAAGAAGGAGATTTGAACACGGATCCCCCTTTTGCAGTCCAACAAGACTCAGGTTGCACGCACCGCCCTGACCTACTTCGATGCAGAGTTTATTCGATTGATGCCCTAGCCAGCACGTTCCCTAGATCTGTCACCTATTGGAAACATCTGTCCACGGATTGCCCAGAGCTTGGCACACCATTAATCTCCATCAACTTCTATTGATGAAGTGTGGCACATAGTTGAAGCACCTTGAAATAACCAAGATCAGTTCTACTCGACCTCCAGATGGGCGCTGTTGCTGCCAGAGGTACCAGCTCTGTACACCCTGTATGTCCCCAAATTACGTACTACACAGTTTAGGTATTATACGTACAATTTTTTATGCGCTGCCTTTGCTGGTGTGGTAATTTTAATAGCTGGCAGTGTGTTTTTGATATCAGAAGTTATGTTCGACCACTGGCTGCTTGGAGAACTAACATTTGGAAACGCTAACGCTTCCACTGCTAACTAATTATTTATGAGACATTTACGCGGTTGTCAGTGATCGACATGGTAATGCGTACATATGTATTCTGCCTGACATCGTGAGGTGCGTGGCAGAGGGTACCTGATGTACCAGGGTCACCCCAATCCCCTCTCCCTTCATCAGTTCTATTTTCAGTTGATGCACAGGAAACAAGACTGTCTTTACCACTCAGTATACGCTCTAATTTCTGTAAGTTTTCTTCCATAGTCATTACGCGTGGAAAGTAGTAATTTAACTGACTCTGGATGTACTCTACCGGAATTCTAAGACATAGGGTCTGTGCGATGTACATTTCTTTATATGTAACCAGCACCACTGCAATTTGCTGAGCCTACTTTGAATCATCTGTCCTATTTGGTACATCTCCTTCGTAGGTGAGTTACACTTCCTTGGGACACAGCCGATAAATTTCTGTCTGACGTCACTTTTCCCACCGTTTATTCTCCTTCTTCCTCCTCCTTGCCGGTTGCGGTTTCCCTACGTGGTCGGTACTGTTATACAGACTGTAGCAATGTCAGCGACACAGGATGACCGTGAGCCATTCCTGACGTTTCCACTACCCCTCCCCCTGTGTACACTATCTGTCTGCTCCAAGAGTAAATCTCATGTTCAAGTGTGAGAGCGTTTTGTAAATGTTTGTGTAGCGTATATCTGAGCGGGACAAAGACACCAGCCCGGTACCACATCCAGGTTGGCCGGCTCAGTTGGCCCTCGTCGTTCATCTGCGAGGCGGATTCGATCTGGGGCACACTTGCTTCCCCTAATCCTGGAAGCGGTGCGTTAACGCGCTCGTGTATCCGGGCGGGTAGCTAGACTTCCGTGATCGTTCCAGCTTAAATCCGCACGGACAGATAATCTCAGGTACCTGACAACTGTTTCTAATTTCAGTGACTGATCACCGCCGATCCTACTGTCAAATCACTTTGAATTATGATGCTAGTCAACTGTCAGTTTCCGCACAGAATGCTAATCTCTGTGAGACTTCTCGCATTTTGTAACAGTTTGATAAATACGAGACCTCCAGGTATACGACAGAATCGTCTGTGAATTGCTTCTGGAGCTAAAAATGCAATTTTCGGGGACGTTTGTGTGTATTGGAAACAGTAGCTGTAGTGGAGAAAAAAAATGGTCAAGTGCAAGGAGAACTTGCGACATGGGGGTTCCGTAGAGATTTAATTATGTACGTATATCATTCATCCATCTCGGAAATCGAGGATCTCGACGGTTATTGACTGCTATCCACAAAGATGTTGGCAAGATATCTGCCTGGGCAATTCCAAGATTTACGAGAATGCTTTAATTTTAAAGTTTTTTGTGAAATTTTGAATTTGATATTGAAATTACTGAGCGATAGGAGTCTTAACAGATGGACAGACAGTCAGATAAATGACGAAAAAGCATTTTTTTGTGTGATATAAGTAGAAATTTGAAATTTTCGGATTTATTTCCTTTACTTAACAATTTTCAATTTTTTTCCTTTACTTGTATTGCGAACCCTTGCTTCTTGCCAAATGTCATGATTCTAGGTCAACGAGAGGTACGCTATTGGTTTTGATGAGTGACTTTGCGAATATCAAAGTATGTGACACAAATTGCCTTATCTCTTAAATGGATTAACTTGGAAACAAACTTTTTGCACCGCCAAGGGACAGTAGACCTTGCGTGTGACATTAAGTTCAACTTGAAACGTCTTTTCATTCCTGAGAAAAAAGGTTTTTAGCAGTCGGACTGACTGACAAGAAAGTGATTTATAGCGCTTTCGATTTTACTGTTTGATATATGGAACCCTAAAAAGCAACTTTATCACAAGAGTGGAGAGCTTGGCGCAAAGTGTTACGGGGTTAGTCATAAGGAAACACACACAGTAGCATTTAACTGACTCAGAACAGAAAAACTTTTGAATGAGAGTAGAATGGTGCTCCAATAATGTTATTGGCACAGATGTTATGACGGTGAGATAAGTGAGCATACAGAAGGTAAGTGCTCAAAATAGGTCGACAGAGTGAAAGTTCATTGACCGGAAATTTGACTTCGATATCCTTAAGCATCTGAAACCTGCTCACGGATAACGTGATTCAGATGCCAGCAGTACGCTGAGTTACATTTGTTTCCACGGCACTCACACGACGCCCACCGGTTCATGTAATTCGACACGCTTCAGAACCCACTTATCTCTTTGAAACAGCCGACTGCGTAATTTTAACCTCGGACCAAGGTCTCGCGACAATGGATGACAGCTCAACATTTTCTCACTTTTCTCGCGGATTAAGTTACAGCTTCAACATTGCATTTTTACCTCATTTTTCCACTGCCTTCTTCCTCTCCTAGCTGCCAGAACTTTAACTACCAGCACTTACACACGATATCAAGGCGCGCTGAAACAACAGGCACTGTGCCAGTTCCCTTTCTGGTACATCATCTTCCTCATTCAAATGCTGCAGCTGCCAAGGAATTACATTTTGCAGGCTCACTCTTTTGTCATTAATAACGGCACAGCAAGAAGTAATTACTTACTTACCACTATGGTGCCGGTATGGGGTAAAGTATCGCTTTGTTGCTATACCGGCTTCTATCGTTATAGTAGAATTTCCCACTTCACTGTGCGAGATTTCTAAGTTCCTTTTGAAACGCAACAAACGGTTAGGTAGCATTTTGAGGTGATCTAGCTAGCGGAATACGTTATTGCAACACTGTAACTTACGTTCACGTTACTGCTCTCGGTTGGCCATTCGATTTAGTTCATTCTTGTTTTGTACACCATCAAGATATTGCCTTAGCTTTCTAAACACAACGCTGTTGCGTAAAAATGAAAAGAATACTGTCAAAATATTGTCGCACTCTGGAGAACAGACAGTTGGCCAATTACTAACAATAATTTTTATCGCACTAGTTCAGGAGAATTAAACCAGCGAACCCAGTCCAAACCACGAAAATAAAGTTATGATGATTCTTTTAATGCTTCCCGTTTTGTAACCCGCCCACCGGTCTCCCCATTTGAGTACAACGCACAGAATGTTCATACAACCATGTGAAACCTTCAGAAGAGACCTCCTTTGGGACGTTGTTCAACTCCCGTCATATTCACTTGAAAGACGGTAATGTCCTCAGTGCGTTGACCATTCATGTGAATTTCTGCAATTTCTTCTTTTGTGGTGGTTTTGTTTTGATAACACGAAGACTCCTCACCCATGATGATTTTTTTGAGAAAGAAATTTTCGCGTTTTGCATTTTGATCTAGTCGCAGCAAGCGTCCACGCGCCGTTTATTTTTTCTTCAGAGTCAAGCTATGCGGGACAAACACTACACAAACCTTTCTCTTCTTCAAAACATTCTGAATAACGTCATGAACACTATTTGTGAGAAAACAACATTGAAACGCTGCGGTCGCACGTTCGCTACCTAAACTGACTGGTCGAATGCAGATCTGTTGTTTACAGTTGACACTTCAAGCTGGCACCGTAGCTACTGCTCTGGCTCCCCTTATCCGCCACAAATAAAATAAGCTCGGAGCAAAAAGAAAGGAATTTTAGATTTCATTCCTCCATCGTCATCGACCTTATCTGAGATGGGTGAGGGATTAGAGAAAGGATGAAAAATAACACTGTTGAAAGAAAAGTTGCTGCATTCGTGTTAGACGGTTCTGGGAAACCACTAAAAACTTAAATCGGGTGGTGATTCGGGGAAAAAAACCACTGCGGTATGTAACCTCACCTAGAACTGCCAAAATACACAACAATCCACTGGAGAGCCGCAGTATGTCTTTCGAGACTATACAGCTGTCGACTAAGTTTGATTTTTCCAATATGTACGTGGTCGTACATATACAGGCTTCTTGTTTCATAATCCTCACCACCAACCAAATTTAATGCTAACAGGTCTCGATGGATCGCATTTTCGGGCATTTGTGACTATGAACTTTCAACGAATCTTGGAGACGTGACTCCATGATGTAGGCATGAGGTATTCCAGCCTGATATTTTTTTCTTCTCTGAGATTTTGCAACTTTGACGTTTCCATTTGATTACTTCATCACGCATTTTTGCACTGAGAAATGATGTTTGAAACGCGGAATGGAGTCGTGCTGCTGTTTTATTTCCTCCCGAGACAAATTAGCTCACATCTTCTATAAGATGTCCGAACTGATATGCGTGAGATTTAGATGCCAGTAACCTCTATTTCAGACAACTCATACAGCCATACGCCACAAGTGAACAGTCTTGTGTTGTTGAAGACTGAAGCATAATATTTTCTAAGAGATATGGAACAAGAGCGTATCCCTGTATCATAGCATTTGCCGATGCCTTTACCAGAGATGTTTCGAAGTAATAACCGCTTGTGCCGATGCCATTAAGCCAAAAGTAGCAGTCAGCATACGTGCGCACAAAAGTCTTCTGCGATAATAATGAACCGTCATTTCTGGTACATAATGATATGTCGCTGTCCGTCAGCATTGCCGACCAGCCGCTCGTTTCAAAACGTAAAACCTAGTCATCTGTAGTCTGTCCACGCAAGTGTGAACCGTTCAGGCCAGCTGTTGGAGCTCTTCGCAAGTAAGTTACAGTACGTATATTCGATGTCTGTGAGCTAAATTTTGAGATAGCAGGTGCTCTGACGTAAGCATTGCGTGCACAGTCGAGCCGCTGTCACATAGAAGCACTGAATACCGTTGATAATTTGTCAGTTAAATCACACTGTCTCGTAGGCGTCAAAACCATGGTACTTTACAAAACACGAGTGCTGGACTTGCAGTGTATCTCCCGAGATGCGTTACCTGTGTTACCTCTTGGTGCTAACTGATCGTCTCAGTCGTCAAGTACGTAGCAGGCCTGCTTTCTGGAGGGAATGATCAGTATCCAGGGATATCACAGGAACGTTCATTCGAAGCAAAAAGTCTGGTAAATATGGGCTCTAAAATGCTTACGTTAAGGGCTATGAGCGTTTGTTCATCTTCACTACTACGAAACGCATCTCTTCTACTGAAGAAGTGTTCATTGGTTTTAAGGGGTGCATTTTACAGCCCATGTTTACTGGACAGTTTTGGTGCATACTACCTCCTCCCAAAATATGGAAAGCAAAAAAGCTTGCATTAGAAGAGATTTGTTTCACATTATCGAAGATGAAGAATTGATCATAGCTCATAAGGTATGCGGTTCAAAGCGAATGTTCACTAGACCTTTCTGTTTCGAATGATCGTTCTGACATATCCCTGTATATTGACCTTTCTTTCTGGGACACACTGTATAACGGGATGATACAACTAACATATAATTGTCTGGATTGTGAACGTAAATGCTTTGTAGCATCTAGGGTGATTCATATCCTCATCTACGAAGAACATGTAAGAATTTGAGGTTAACTAGACCATTACTAATCTGTGCTTAACTGTTTTGTCTGCGAAGTATCTACGAGGATAACCAGCATGCATTTCTTTAGCGTTGCATTCTGTAACTGAAGATGTATGTATTTATTTATGTTCATTATTTCTAATACGCACTCGTACGTTGGCCATGTTGTACCAATTTTTAAGAATATGTATCGTTGCATAAAAAATTTAAAGCTAAATTTATGAAAATTGGTATCTCACTTCTCAGATATAACGAAATATATGTTAGGGGATGAAAGTTGAGTACGGAAATATCTCCACAAGAACGCAAAAGGCATGATTAACAAAAACTTTGGACTCCAGCTACCAGACTCGCTTTTTGCTTAGTAGTACTGTACATTCATGCTTATATGGACTCACTCAGCGTGAAAAGCTCAGAAGGTGTTGCAGTTTGTGAACAACATAAAAATTTTATTAAATAAAAAGAAAAAATAATTTATGCACGCCACACAGTCTACGCGAATGAAGCAGTGGGCGATAAGCTACTGCACGATAACAGGGGGATATGTCTGAGTATCTTGAAGAGAGGAGGAAAAAAAACTTGTTCTACCAAAAAGACGCTTTTTATTACAATTTATTACTGGAAATACGGACAGTTTAACGTATGCCACAACTGTCGTCCATGAAGAATCTTTATCTCATGTTTGATACTGCATTGTACGAGGGTGGTTTGAAAAGTTCTCGGAACGGAATAGGAAAAAGTACTTACATCACTGAATCTTCTTTTATTTATCTCCTTCTAGATTAATGCACTTGGTCCAACGATGTTGCAGTTCCTTGATCCCATCTCGAAAATGAAATACCTCCAGGCCTGCAAAATAGTTGTCAACTCCGGTTAACAGTTTTTCTTTTGAAGTGAATCTTCGTCCACCAAGAAAAATTTTCAGTTTTGGGAAGAGATGGAAGTCTAACGGAACCTTATCAGGTGAATAATAAGACGGGTGTAATTTTGCCATGGCGACAGCACATGTGCGCAGGCGTGCGTCTTGAGTCGCGGCACCTATCTTGCAGATAATTTTTTCATTTCTAATTCTTCAGCTAAAATGTGATATACCCTTTCAAATGACATATGGCAAACGTGAGCAATCTCAAGCACTTTCAATCGGCTACCCTCCATGATCATTTTGTGCACTTTTGCAATGATTTCTGGAGTAGTGACATCTTGGGCTATGACTGCGCGAATCATCGTTTAAGTTCTCCCGACCAAATTTAAATTCATTTGTCCATTTGGCAACAGTTGAATACGCAGGAGCAGAGTCCCCCAGTGTATTCTGGAAATAGGCGTGAACGTCCTTTGTTTTCATACCTTTCTTTACGAAGCAATCAATCACTGCTCGAATCTCTGTTTTTTCCATCTTCGCAAATGACTACGCGGGAACAACAACAGAGCTACGTCACCGCCACAGCTCTCTTCCAACAGCACTGACGTGGTACGTGTTTACAGGCAACAGTCCAATGAATATCACGTGAACAACTAGTTGCGCTGGCGCTGACCTCTCGTGGTGATTCCGAGAACTTTTCAAACCACCCTCGTTTTACATACTTGCAGTAATTTTTTAGTTTTAGATACGCCTCTTTTCAGGCAGTAAAATTCTTCAGTCCCCTGTGTATTACTCCAGAGGGAACAGTGAAGATGAAATGAAATTGATAAGAAGTCTCCCAGAGACATATATGCAACGATTCGTCGCACATACAATCAGTAAGTGGATCAGGGACGGAACGCTTTACGTGGCACAACGAGAAGAAATCTGTAGCGTGCACGTAAATTTTGTACGGACTTGCAAAGCCCAAATGCACATGGAGATATGCTCATCGTCATTACCGTTGACAACCGCTGCTCCATATCAGACTCACGATTTTTTCCTTTCCAGTTTCTTCCTGCTTCGTGCTGCGTCCCGCTAAAGGTCCCCTGGCAGCTGGAACAGTACTCTGCTAATTATTACGGCGCCGTTTCTCACGGGAACTTTTTCCTCGGGCTGCTTTGCGCCGCTGCACTGTTTCCCACCGGCCGCGGGCGTTATCGTTGGGGGAGTGACCTGCGCATGGCTCCTGCTGTGTTATGTCTTCACGATGCAATCATATGAAACGTTGACAAAGGAGTCCTCATTAAAACCATGTAATAGTAGTTTTTGTTTGTCAATCAAATTTAGCGTAACTTGCGTATTTCCATTTGAGATGTCAAGGGGTGACTATGGTCAACTTCTAAAGATTAATGAGGGTTTTCTGCTGACGACGGCTTGTACTAGTCCATTCTACGACTGTATAAATGGGGACTTTCAGAACAATTTGCGAGATGCTTGGCGCGTTTACTTCCTGAGTTTTGAATCAACTCGTTCTGCACATTTTGAACGTCTTTTGTTGGCGGATGTTGAAAAGCAGTCAGTAGGGCAACTTCAAACTTCTGACAGATCTTGTAGTTAGAAACTTAGAACGCCAAATTTTGATGCAGTCAACAAAAAGAAATTACATTGTTAACAACGAAAATTATCTTAGTTCGTAGCAGCACATCAGATAAACTTTCATACACAAGGAGACGTCGATAAATAAGTTATTTGTTATTACGGGGAGGCCATGTAACTTACATTGAATGTTGCACTGAACGTCAGAGTGACGCAGGTAGGACATTATTTTTTAACGCAGCCACCAAGTCTCTGTAAACAGCAGTCGGGAAGCTCTGCCAAGTTCAGTTCCTCGGCGACAGAAATCCGCTCCTCGGTCACGGAGCCATTCGAGAACCGCTGTGTGAAGCCCTCACCGTTGAAAAATCTGCGACTGCTGCAAATTGAATGCCAGGACATTGTCGTATGTCGTCGGTCAATGGCCTTCCTTCCCGATTAGCTTTAGGCCTGAACAAATTGTTGCCACCATTTCACTATACCTGCAGGCGGCGTTGCATTTGCTCCATATACCGCCAGAATTTCACGTTAAATCTGTGTGCAATTTAGACGTTTTCTCCGTGAGAATCGTTCTGTCCCACCTACTTCAGTTTTGGAGTATTTTTTCAGTTGCTGCACGATTTCACTCCCAAACTCTGTCATCAGGAAACCCGGAACGTGTGCTCTCTCTTACCGATGTGCCACTCTTGTTGCGCTACGGTCTTAGCCTGGGAGAATACGAGTAATTTACAGTTTGAAATCCTCCCATATACGATTAGATAAGGAAATACGATTCATACGGGTTATCTGAAACGCAAGAGATATTATCCAACGGAAAAAAAGGCCGAAATATTGTTTTGCTTGAATAAGATCTACACATAATACGGTTCTAGTGCATTGAACGGTATAGTGCCAAGGTGCATATATTTTTCTGGCATTGCTGAACCGCAGCATTTCTCTGTTTGTTTAACGAATATCTTTGTAGATTGGCCATAACCATGGCTTTTTTTTGGTCACTTATTTTCCACATTAATTTATTTAGTCAAGACAATTCAGGACGATCACTCTTACATCCGGCCAGGAGCTACACGTATCAAATATTTCGTTCCGAAGAAGTATAAGATTTTCTTTCGCTATCCATCTTTGTAGCTCAGTTACGGATGTGCACTGTATGCGAATAACATTTGCAACTACAACTGTTATTAAAAATCTTAACAACAGAAAAAGTGATTGTAACTAAAATAATTTGTAATGGGAACCAAAAGTTTGAAAGAACGATAGTGGTATTTGACTCTTAGTGTCATGACAGACAGGGCCGGCGCAAGGCACGTGCGATAAGTGCGGCCGCACGGGGCGGCACTTTCGGAGGGGCGGCAAATCTGCCGCCCCACCCTCTTTATTTTCTTTTTTTTTTTAGGACAAACTCAACATTCATGCCCGAGAGAGGATTCGAAACCAAATCTCGGAGGGAGCGGCTTCGGGATGGCACGGCACCTCGACTACCTGCCGGCCGCCCCTATTGAACAAGGGGAGGGGGAGGACTAATTTGTTCCTCGCCACTGTGGCAGCACAGTCGTGTTTACGCCGAAGGAACAGAGAGGAGGAAGCAGTCTGGCGTACCGCCGCTATTCTTATGAGTGGAGCGCTGCCAGCCTGCAACGCGCCGTGGGTATACTCGCAACTAATTTTGCAGAATACGAAATCTAATTTGGAAATTCGAATGCAATGTTCGATACTGCGGTTACATTTTAAGCCTGTAGAAGTTTTGCTAAGCCCTTCAATGGCAGTTTTCGAGTGTTTTATTCTTCCTGCACTATGGAAAAAAAGGGTTGAACATTATTACAGTCAAACATGTTCAGCTCCTACAATGGCTAGAAGTATTCCGAATGGGTAAATACGCTGCGAGTAATTACAAGGGATAAAGACAGTGCTAATAACCGTGGCGTAAGTTGGGTTGTGACGTATTTTTGAAAATTTTTACTATCCGTTTCTGAGAGATAGTCGGACGTTTTGGTTTTTGAACCATGAAAGACCTGTCACCGCCTGCATCAACAACAATTAAACTCTGACGGGCACTTTTGTTTGACAATACTACTCGCACACTATCACTTTGCCAACATTTATTTACTGTATAATGCGTGTGAATCCATGTTTCATCTTAGTAAACTACCGGTCGCTTTGATTATGATGAAAACCTGAGAAAGTATGATTTTTTAGCAACAATGCCCTCTCGTCCACACATAACGAAACGTTAATTCTGACACCTTCTAAAACGAAAATCCATAGACAGAACATTGCTTCTAAGGGTTTCCTTGCTAGCTTTGAAGCTCATTTCTGTTTGACAAAAGTTGAGCAGTTTTCGCAAAGTTCGCATTTCTTTCCATTGTTCGTAATGTCATAGAAATTGCTGCCTGATAATACATTTATCCATATCATCGCTCACATACTTATTGTGAGCTTCTTGCTTCTTCTTCTTGGGCGCTAGTTTAACCGTAGCCTCGCTGTACCTCGTCACGTGACCTAGTTCCTGGCACTGCCGCGTCACCACTTCGCCTTTCCAGGCAATAGGTATTGTTGCGTTCTCTACAACGAAAACTACAAATTCGTTTCGGTAGTTGGCCGAGGGAGTCAAGATTGGTCAAAAGCACTTTCAATGCGTTTCGTAAGAACAGAAGAATTGGTGCATCCGAATTTCTTGCAACTTGCTTTTCATATAACGTTCAATTAGTATTGCGCATGCGCGTTACTCGTCATAAGTTAGAATTTTTCTCCTTCAAGATTGCAGAATAGGAAAATTTATTTTTCTTATGATCTGTTACTTCAAAAATCGACAAGTCGGCAAATAAGCACGCGTCGTCCCAATAGCTAGAATGAAAATAAAGCGAAGAAAAGTGAAGTGATACGGCGATGAGTAATTTGTTACCCCTTATTCCATAATCAGACATGGAAGAAGCGACACATGGAAATTACGACAGATGTCGAGTGTCGAGTGGGAAATGAACAACCACAGTGCAGTGAGTTAATATATTTCGACCAGCATTAGTACCCGTCGATGCCTGGGTGTATATTTATAGCATTATTATGTAACTCCATCTCCTTATTCTTCCTCTCTCCATTTTCTTCCGCCCCACTCTTCGACCATCTCACCTGCGTCTGTAGTGAAATTCGGCCTGAAATTTTGTTTCACTCGGCTCAGTTCTTATAGCTTCATCTCCTGAACAGTGTATCCTACAGTAATATAATTTTCCGTTTACGTGCAGTGGAATATCAATACACTGTCTTCGAAGTGTATTGCAAATAAAGTTAGTGCACTGACATCAGCAGTTAGTTTCACGGAATAGTTCTTTACAGGCTGGATCCAAACATGTCCGACGGTAGTAAAGACTGTCTGATAGTGAATATAGGAAAAGTCGGGCGCTGAAGGAAGGTGACGATAAGAAGGAAAAGGATGCATTACAACGACATTTCAAGCCAAAGAGAGAACGACCTAGCAGCGGCGAGGGTGAAAAAATAGATCCTGAAAGTACAGAAACTAATGGAGCTACTGCAGATACATCTTTATCTTCAGGACATGACAAGAAAGTTGAGGAACACAGTACTGCGACGACCGCATACAGTAGCAACGCTGACGGAGGGCCACCCACAACACGTTCAACAGACCTCGTCTAGAGTCAAGACCTGCGTTGTGACGAAAGCTCCGAGATTCAAACATCAGGCAAAACTGAAATTAGGCGACCCGATTCGCAAAATACCGGAGGAACCTCGGAAGAGCTACTCACCACCGCAGAAGGGATCGAAGACGAGCCTAAACTGGAAGACACAATTGACTCAGATCCCGGAAGATGGCCGGAAATTATTACCGACTGCATTCTTCATGCGAGATCCATCAGAGCGCATTAAGGAAGCCGAAGAATGCCCTAAAAACGCGGACAACCGGCGTTACAGCCCTGTGCACTACAGCTATTCTTTGAAGAATTTAGAAGAAGCAGATAGACATTGGTTGGTGTACTCAAAGAGCAAGGATGCTGTGTTCTGCTTTTGTTGCAAACTTTTTTGTCATCTGCAGTAGAAATTGCAAAGAACGGTATAAGCGACTGGCGGCACCTTGCTTCGTATCTCGAAAGTCACGGGAAGTCTTCAGAGCATTTGAATTCACATAAAAAGTGGATCGTGTTGTCCGAGGGACTGAAAAAGTCACGAACTGTCGACGACCATCATCAAATACTTCTGAATACTGAAAGCGAACATTGGAAAAATGTTCTTGAGCGCTTAATAGCTATAATTCATTTCCGGGGTCGGCAATGTCTGCCTCTGAGGGGAAGTACAGATACCCTCTTTCAGCCTGACAACGGAAACTTCTTGAAACTCGTTGAATTATTCGGAAAGTTCGACATTGTGATGATGGAGCACCTGCACAGAACAAAGCAAGGTGAGAACAAGGGTCATCATTATCTTGGAAAAGGAAAACAGAATGAAATAATTCATCTTATTGCATCATCTATAACCAACAAAATTCTATTAATGATGAAATCTGCAAAGTGTTAGAGTATAATTCTGGACTGCACACCAGATATTTCAAAAGTTGAGCAGATGACAGTTGTGGTACGTTTCGTCCAGGAGACAAGACTCGACAGGGTATACGATGTCCGAATTCGGGAGCGTTTCCTGGGATTTCTTACAGAGCCTGATTCTTCAAGCTCCACTTTAACGCACATTGTACTCACGTTCTTGGAAGATAAAAAGATCCTACTGTGTAACATGAGAGGGCAAGGATACGACAACGGAGCAAACATGAAATGTAAGAAGTCTGGTCTCCAGAAAAGAATTTTAGATATGAAAAAAAAGAGCATTTTATGTACCATGTAGCAGTCACTTATTGAAACTTGCTGTAAACGATGCCGCTATGTCTTCTAAATACGCTGTTTCCATGTTTTCGACAGTGAAAAGCTTGTATGACTTCTTCTCGTCCGCCGTTCGACGTTGGGATGTCTTGAAGAAGTATCTGCCTAACCTGTCGCTGAAGCCAGTGAGCGATACTAGGTGGGAAAGTCGCATCGATGCACTTACTCCCCTGAGGTTTCAAATTGGGAGCGTTTATGATGCACTGGTTCAGATATCAGAAAAATTCGGTGGCATGACCGCTCATGAAACAACGTCACTTGCCAATCAAATAAAAAATTACACCTTTCTCACTTCTCTGGTAATGTGGTATGACGTTCTGCTTCACATCAGTGTAGTCAGTAAGACCCTCCAGATCATTGACATAAATGTTTCTGAGGCCGTGGAAATGCTTGAAAAAACGAAAGCATGTTTTGGGACCTGCGGAACAGAAGAAAAGTTTGTGTCTTTCTTGACGGATTCCAAAGAATTGGCTACAGAATTAGAGCTAGAAGATTTAACGTTACCACGGATAAGTGTTTCCCGGCGACGAAGTAAGAAGCCAATACACTTTACCTATGAAGGAAGGGATGAGACAACAGATGACCCAACAAAACGTTACAAGATTGAATTCTACTATTATCTTTTAGATATAGTAATCATCTTTGGATGAGAGGTTCAATCAACTGAAATCTCATTGTGATTTTCTCTACGACATCGGCGAGCTGAAGAATGCACCTACTGACAGCCTGGACACAAAGTGTAGAAACCTCGCAGCGATTTTGCAAGATCATGAGCCAAGCGACATTGATGCACTGGAGTTGAGGGAAGAAATAAAAGTGCTTTCAACACTATTTAAATCTGGAATAGGTCCAAAAGAGACTCTGAAGTTTATAGGAAATAATTTTTGCCCTAATGTTAACATTGCTCTGAGAATTCTCCTAACACTCCCAATGACAATGCCAGTGGAGAGAGGAGTTTCTCAAAACTGAAATTGATAAAGACATGTCTCCGATCAACGATGAGCCAAATTCGTTTGAATGATCTTGCAACAATATCGATTGAGCACGAGTTTGCTGCTGACTTAAATTACACAGATCGTGTGAATGAGTTTGCACAAACAAAAGCCAGGAAGGTTCGATTTGTCTAGTATTTTTTTTTTAATTTTGATATTATGATCAGTGTCTTGGTTATTTACTGCGTTGTTTCTTATTTTGTTCAACATTAAATAGTTATCGTAAATATTATTGTTCAAACCAAATTATCGTTAAATTGTAAATATATTTTGTTTTCCGTTGAATACATTATCTGTTCACAACCATTAAAAAGTGTTTATTTACGTTAACTGTGAGTTCATTCCGCGTGGGATTAGCCGAGCGGTCCAAGGCGCTGCAGTCATGGACTGTGCGGCTGGTCGCGGCGGAGGTTCGAGTCCTCCCTCGGGCATGGGTGTGTGTGTTTGTCCTTAGGATAATTCAGGTTAAGTAGTGTGTAAGCTTAGGGACTTATGACCTTAGCAGTTAAATCCCACAAAATTTCACACACATTTGAACATTTTTATAAATTCACGAGGCTTATTAAAATTAGCTAGATTTCTTCAATCAGGTTGGACTCCATTTTTGAGCTGGTGCCCAGCGACTGTCTAGCACAAATCTGTAGAGAATGTCACCAATCAGTCGCAATTTTTGTTTTTATTTTCCAGATCTACATAGATTTCGAGCACAGTGCGGCTATTCTCAATGCTTTGAGTTATGTTTACATCTATACCGTCATGCTGAACGTAACTGTCAACATGACGGTTTAGATGTAAGCACATATTAAAAGCTTTGAGACTGGCCACTCAGTGGCCGAAACCCTGGTAGATCTGAAAAAAAAAATGCCTTCGATTGCTGACATTTCCTACAGATTTGTTTAAATAAAATTCCACAAACGTTTCGTAAAAAAAAAAAAAAAAAAAAACGGGGGGGGGGGGGGGGGAGGGGAGGGCGGCAATTTAGCAGCTCGCACGGGGCGGCACTTTGGCTGACGCCGGCCTTGATGACAGAGTTGATGCAACTGAAATGACAATGGCACTGATTGACAAAGAGAAAAGTGACAGTTTCAGCAGACAACCCTGAGGCTGAGTAGCTAGGAATAGGCGGAAGTCGAAGGGGAGTAACTGCTGTAAGTTTACGTAAATGTTTCTGTTGCGACATGAAGTGGAGCTTTAACCCTCCTCTAAAGCTGGACAGGGATGTAATATCATGGAATATGTTTGGACGATGCGTGGTGTTGTGAGGGAGGTGGTACCTACTTGAAGAATGTCTAGTGAAGACCTTTGTGTTTTCTTACTGGATGGTAGTTATACGGCAGAAGCTAAAAGTGATGTTCTAAAGACTTGCTTGCCACCTGCACTCTGGCAACAGCCCAGGAAGGTGCTTTCCACGAATCAACGTAAACGACCACTCCTCTCCTCAGATAACTTGTAAGTAGGCTGTTTAGGTTTTTATGTTGGTAACGCCACGTAGCGCTATGTATGAAAATCACTGACTGTGCTGTGTGCAGTCTGTGGTTGGCATTGCTGGAATATTCGCTGTTGTAATGTTGGGCAGTTGGATGTGAACTGCGCGTAGCGTTGCGCAGTTGGAGGTGAGCCGCCAGCAGTGGTGGATGTGGGCAGAGAGATGGCAGAATTTTGAGAGCGGACGATCTGGACGTGTGCCCGTCAGAAAAAGGAAATTTGTAAGAATGATGTCATGAACTGATATATATATTGTGACTTTTGAACGCTATTAAAGTAAATAAATTGTTTGTTCTCTACCAAAATCGTTCATTTGCTAACTATGCCTATCAGTAGTTAGTGCCTTCAGTAGTTGGAATCTTTTATTTAGCTGGCAGTATTGGCGCTCGCTGTATTACAGTAGTTCGAGTAACGAAGATTTTTATGAGGTAAGTGATTCTTGAATGGTATAGGTTATTGTTAGTCAGGGCCATTCTTTTGTAGGGATTATTGAAAGTCAGATGGCGTAGCGCTAAAAAAAATGTTGTGTGTCAGTTTAGTGATGATCTGAATAAGTAAAGAAAAAATGTTTGAGTACGTTCAGTTTTGCTCAGTTGTTTGAAAATCAAATAACGTAAGAGGTTTACCAGCACAGTCATTCTTAATTTTTCTAAGGGTATGTTTCAAACGTACAGGAATGCATCCGTCTGACGCCGTCGATCGCTCCTCTGTCATATCGTTTGAATATTTTTTTTTTCTTATGTCGAAAGCCTACTGTTGATCACAGACTGCCTCTACTCAAGGTGCCGCATCGCTGCATCTGATAGTCGCTTGGCTTCTCAATTTGCACTTACTGCCCGGGATAATACACCAATGTCTCAAAAAATAAAAGCTCAGGGACGAGCTGTATCCTACACATAACGTCGCACAGTAGATTTTCTCCTTGGTGCAAACAGCAATCGTCGTTAGTTTTCACAAGAAATTAGCGTTCGCAAAACCAAGCTAAGCAAGCATCACGGTACATCTGGTCGCATTCCTTGGAGTGCGGAAGGACAAAACACGCGGAAGGAAAATCTTGTCGTTGGACCAGTTTCTTCACGGTCGTAATGAAGTATTCCTTCAGTCAGAAGGTCACTCCTAAGAATACTGAAATATTTTCCGCTACTGTTAGTAACGGGTTTGTCCGGTTTTATCGCGTCCTCCACAGTCAGTAAGAAACAGGCGTCAGCGGTTTTCACAGGTTGGACAACACACGCACTCAACTACTTTTTATCTAACTTAACGTAGCAATTTCTTTTTAGTGCGAGGAGGCGTGTCTGAAACCAGCCATTCACAAATGTGGTATAATACTTTCTTTACTATTTTTGATTCCTCTGTAAGGACGAACTGCCACAGCTAAGTGCCTGATACTCAACCATTTAGGTTTCGAATACAGCAGAGAGTAAAATAAAAATACTAAAAGATGACAAAAACGTATAGATTTCATAAAGTAACACGGGTGATCTCGTTGTGATGGTGAGCGGCTGCGATGGTGAAGCAGTTGGCATTGTCATCTTGCTGAGCTTGTTGATGTCGGAGTTGCTGTGTTTCCACTGAAGATGATCCGCTGGGGCTTGACGATGTGGAACTGAGACGTTACTCCAAATCTTGTAATAAAACAGCCAGCTGTGGCGTTTCTCAAGGGTGCAGCAAGAATATAAGAGTTTACAAACGCGGCAATTTAGAACAACAGAACAGCCGCGACGTAGAGGTTGGATAATTTTACTAAGACGTGCACAATGTATTATGTCACACGAAAATTCCCTGCTTATAAAAATTCACCCTCTTGCAATTTATTTGAATAGCTGAGTTATATTAGGCTGATAGACAACATTGTTCGGAAACAGAGTCCGGTCAGACCCATGAAGTTTTAACTGCAAAATATTGAATATGGAAAGACACTAATTATGTCCGATTGTTTGGGTCCGAACAATCAGCCGCCAGTCTAGCTTATTTTTCTCACTGTAACATTAAGCAAACATAAAATAAATCATTAAAAGGTAAGGTAGTGGCTTGAATCAATAACAGAGCCGACACAACAGATAGATTTAAATAACCTTTGTTGAACAAATGCAATTATAGCTGCGACACTTACATCTTTCAGCTCGAACTCCAAACGATAGAAGATGATAACACATGAAGAAGATAAAAGAACAGCGCTCCTTCATATGTTCTACGTTGCTTTGCCTTCATCTCTTTTACAGCTTCTGGAAGTTTCAGCATGTAAAACGCAATCTTTAAACAAATATCAAAATCGTGACTCCCTTAAAAATGGAAAAAGGCTTTCTTATTGCACATCATTGCATTACCAGTTACGAGAATAAAAATTAGGCCAAAAAAAAGTTTTGTGGCGAGCTGATGTGGGAATGTTGGTTGGAGAAGATAAGTTTCTAGTGAGTACTGCAATGTTTGGAGCTGATGGAATGGGTTCTGCCTGCTCGATGTTGGGTGAAGCTTAGGATACGACATGAGTACTTGGACAAGGAAAAGTAAAGCAGAAGTGAGCTCGGCTGTATGTGGCGGTATCAAAAACACAACAACCGGCCATTTAAGTTTTTGGAATGTGTACAGCGTAGCCAGAAACAAGATGATGAGCTTGCAGGGGTACTGCAGGGTAAGTTGTGCTGAGAAATAACAGTTAAGAAAGAAAATTCGATACGCTGCACCGTATCCAAGTTAATTACCATCGAAGTTGGCCAACCAGGCCGTTGCGCGCGCAAATTCAAGCGGCCCGCCAGATACAGTTGGAGTCAGTTGTTCTCATATCGCAGATGACAGCGCACGAGACTGGTCAGTCTTTGCAGTTGCGGAGGGAGAAAAATTCAAGCCTCTGGGCCTCGTGGTATGATTGGTTTGTTGAGGCTTAGAAGTATTCCAGCTAGTGATAGCAGAGACAATGATGTCGGCGTTGTCGAATTTATATAGACAGCATGTTACACTTGGAGTAAGCGCTTCAGTGTGGCAGACGGTTCTTTACCTAACAGCTCAGCTAAAACCGCAAATATAAGTAAAGTAAGTCCACTATATAAACATGGGCTTGCTGAAGTTATTTCGTCTACTCAAGTAAGAGAGCTGGACAGGAAACGCGCCGCAGTTGTAATCAGTCTGCAAACAAAACAAGCGAGCCGCGGCCATTTGGGGGAAGTCACCTTTCCAAGAAGAACGTTGCTTGCGCTGTTCATGGTGACTAAGAATCAGTTTTTCCTCTGGCAGTGCAGAACAGTGCTCAGAGGTCTACTTGCGTCCTGTACAGTTGTGTTTCTTGCTTCAGTGTAATTGTAGTCAGGCTGCTGAAAGAACGTCCCTGACAGTTCACGCACATGGAGCGCATTGAGTGGCGGGAACACACTAGGGCCAAGCCTAGCTCAGCATTTCGTAGACTCTGCCATGGTGACAGTATTCCATCGCCAACCCGACAACTCTAGGCCAAGCGTGATTCTAGACTAAGTCGCTGCAAAGCGTTTATCGCCGATTAAGAATTACCGATGCACTTCGTGTTGACGGAGAGATTTAAAGTGTCGTGTTAACATCATACGGCCGCAGGAAAGTAGGCAGGGACGTTACCTTAAAAAGCCAGTCTGTTGAGTTCTTATACAATGTACGATCATACACTCCTGGAAATGGAAAAAAAGAACACATTGACACCGGTGTGTCAGACCCACCATACTTGCTGCGGACACTGCGAGAGGGCTGTACAAGCAATGATCACACGCACGGCACAGCGGACACACCAGGAACCGCGGTGTTGGCCGTCGAATGGCGCTAGCTGCGCAGCATTTGTGCACCGCCGCCGTCAGTGTCAGCCAGTTTGCCGTGGCATACGGAGCTCCATCGCAGTCTTTAACACTTGTAGCATGCCGCGACAGCGTGGACGTGAACCGTATGTGCAGTTGACGGACTTTGAGCGAGGGCGTATAGTGGGCATGCGGGAGGCCGGGTGGACGTACCGCCGAATTGCTCAACACGTGGGGCGTGAGGTCTCCACAGTACATCGATGTTGTCGCCAGTGGTCGGCGGAATGTGCACGTGCCCGTCGACCTGGGACCGGACCGCAGCGACGCACGGATGCACGCCAAGACCGTAGGATCCTACGCAGTGCCGTAGGGGACCGCACCGCCACTTCCCAGCAAATTAGGGACACTGTTGCTCCTGGGGTATCGGCGAGGACCATTCGCAACCGTCTCCATGAAGCTGGGCTACGGTCCCGCACACCGTTAGGCCGTCTTCCGCTCACGCCCCAACATCGTGCAGCCCGCCTCCAGTGGTGTCGCGACAGGCGTGAATGGAGGGACGAATGGAGACGTGTCGTCTTCAGCGATGAGAGTCGCTTCTGCCTTGGTGCCAATGATGGTCGAATGCGTGTTTGGCGCCGTGCAGGTGAGCGCCACAATCAGGACTGCATACGACCGAGGCACACAGGGCCAACACCCGGCATCATGGTGTGGGGAGCGATCTCCTACACTGGCCGTACACCACTGGTGATCGTCGAGGGGACACTGAATAGTGCACGGTACATCCAAACCGTCAACGAACCCATCGTTCTACCATTCCTAGACCGGCAAGGGAACTTGCTGTTCCAACAGGACAATGCACGTCCGCATGTATCCCGTGCCACCCAACGTGCTCTAGAAGGTGTAAGTCAACTACCCTGGCCAGCAAGATCTCCGGATCTGTCCCCCATTGAGCATGTTTGGGACTGGATGAAGCGTCGTCTCACGCGGTCTGCACGTCCAGCACGAACGCTGGTCCAACTGAGGTGCCAGGTGCAAATGGCATGGCAAGCCGTTCCACAGGACTACATCCAGCATCTCTACGATCGTCTCCATGGGAGAATAGCAGCCTGCATTGCTGCGAAAGGTGGATATACACTGTACTAGTGCCGACATTGTGCATGCTCTGTTGCCTGTGTCTATGTGCCTGTGGTTCTGTCAGTGTGATCATGTGATGTATCTGACCCCATGAATGTGTCAATAAAGTTTCCCCTTCCTGGGACAATGAATTCACGGTGTTCTTATTTCAATTTCCAGGAGTGTATTTTGGGATAACACCGGAATTGTTACACCTTTGCCAAAAGTCGTCGAACAAGCAGCTACAGATGTGAAAATTAGAACGATCTCTGTGAAGCAAATAACGAGGGAGAAGTGTGGTGGAGATCTACAGGCATAAACTGGTGCTTTTTCGACTCCAGGAAAAACCAGAATGCATGCTGATAAGATGATGGTTCTCGGTAATTTTCTAGAGAAGTCAGTGCACCATACTCCCAATATATGGAAGAGGGAAGAATGACATAGTGGACTGGCTACAGAAGAACGGCAAAGATTCTTTTTTTTTCTGAGTCATCAGTTTCCTGACTAGTTTGATGCGACCCACCACGAATTCCTCTCTTGTGCCAAACTCTTCATCTCAGAGTAGTACTTGCAGGCTACGTCCTCAATTATTTGCTATATTATTCCAATCTCTGTCTTCCTCTACAGTTTTTGCCCCCTACAGCTCCCTATAGTACCATGGAAGTCATTCCCTGATGTCATAACAGATGTCCCATCATCCTGTCCCTTCTCCTTGTCAACGTTTCCCACATATTTCTTTCTTCTCCGATTCTGCGTACCTAATTTTCAACATTCGTCTGCAGCACCACATCTCAAATGCTTCGATTCTCTTCTGTTCCGGTTTTCCCACAGTCCATGTTTCACTACAATACAATGCTCTACTCCAAAAGTACATTTTCAGAAATTTCTTCCTCAATTTAAGGCCAATCCTTGATACTAGTAGACTTGTCTTGGCCGGGAATGCTGTTCTTGCCAGTGCTAGTCTGCTTTTTGATTTCAACATTGCTCCGCCCGTCATTCGTTATTTTACTGACTAGGTAGCAGAATTCCTTAGCTTCATCTACTTCGTGACCATCAGTCCTGATGTTAAGTTCCTCACTGTTTTCATTTCTGCTACTTCTCATTACTTTCGTCTTTCTTCCATTTACTCTCAATCCACATTGTGTAGACTATTCATTCCATTCAGCAGGTCTTGTAATTCTTCTTCACTTTCATTCAGGATAGCAATGTCATTAACGATCGTATCATTGATATCCTTCCACCTTGAATTTTAATTCGACTTCTGAACCTTTCGTTTATTTCCATCATTGCTTCTTCGATGTACAGATTGAACAGTAGGGGCGAAAGACTACATCCCTGTCTCACACCCTTTTTAATCCGAGAACTTCGTTTCTGGTCGTCCATGTTATTATTCCTTCTTGGCTCTTGTGCATATTGTATATTACCCGTCTCTCCCTATAGCTTACCTCTGTTTTTCTCACATTTTCCAACATCTTGCACCATTTTACATTATGGAAAGCTTTTTCCAGGTAGACAAATCCTATAAACGTGTCTTGATTTTTCTTTAGTCTAATTTCCATTATCAACCGCGACGTCTGAATTGCCTCTCTGGTACCTTTACCTTTCCTAAAGCCGAACTCATCGTCATCTAACAACTGCTATACTTTCTTTTACGTTCTTCTGTAAATCATTCTTGTCAGAAACTTGGATGCTTAAGCTGTTAAGCTGATTGTGCAATAACTCTCGCACGTGTCAGCTCTTATAGTCTTCGGAACTGAGTGGATGATACTTTTCCGAAAGTCAGATGGTATGTCGCCAGTCTCATACATTCTACACACCAACGTGAACAGTAGTTTTGTTGCCACGTCAACTGGTTCTAAGCACTTTGGGAGTTAACATCTGAGGTCATCAGTCCCCTAGACTTAGAACTACTTAAACCTAACTAACCTAAGGACATCACACACACATCTATGCCCGAGGTAGGATTCGAACCTGCGACCGCAGCAGCAGCGCGGTTCCGGACTGAAGCGACTAGAACCACTCGGCTGTTACCACTTCCCACAATGATTTGATAGGGAAATTCAAAAGGAAGAAATGTTTGAAATCGTGGAAGAGCATAAATCATTTAATATCGCTTACAATACTGACAAAACTGCAGAAGAAAATGGTCGTAGTGCGTAGAACATTCCTCCAAATCATTGCCATTTCAGCGCAATAGGATTAGGTTAGACTCTGGCAAAACCATATGTTGCAGAGAGAAATAAAAGTTTGATATTAAAAGACGTTGAAATTTAAATTCGTGAGACATTTGGTAGTATACACCCACAACACGGAACAATATTTTCCCACACACGAGGCACCTTTTAGATTAGGTGCGATAGAAGGAGTAAAGACAGTGACCATGACATATGCATTAAAATATGTATTGAAATACTGAAACATCGCCCTATTTACTTTATCTCAACATATACAGGGTGTCCCAGCTGTCTTGTCCACCCAAAATATCTCTGGAACAATAACAGCTATTAGAAAACGACTTTCACCGGTATCAATGTAGGGCTGGGGCCCATGAATGTACATATTTGGAAACATTCTAAAACGAAAGCATATGTGTTTTTTAACACAAACTTATGTTTTTTTAAATGGACCCCCTAAATTTTTTCTTCAGCAATCCATAGCATGACAAAGCACATACGCAATGGCGTTGATTGTATCGGAATATTCCCATTACATCCCGAGATATTGAGACGCGAAGTTGACGCTTGAAACACCCGACATGCGCTACTAGCTCACGTCCTGAGGCTCAGGCGTGAACCCCTTGCTGCCCGTAATCGCGATGTGATTGGCATATGTAATCACACCTCCATACTTATGAAGAGGGACACTTACTTGTCAATCACATCGCGTTTACGGGCAGCATGGGGTTCACGCCTGAGCCTCAGGACGTACGCTAGCAGCGCATGTCGGGTGTTTCAAGCGTCAACTTCGCGTCTCAATATCTCGGGATGTAATGGGAATATTGCGATGCAATCAACGCCATTGTGTATGTGCTTTGTCATGCTATGGATTGCTGAAGAAAAAATATAGGAGGTCCATTTAAAAAAAACATAAGTTTGTGTTAAAAAACACATATGCTTTCGTTTTAGAATGTTTCCAAATAAGTACATTCATGGGCCCCAGCCCTACATTGATACCGGTGAAAGTCGTTTTCCAATAGCTGTTATTGTTCCAGAGATATTTTGGGTGGACAAGATAGCTGGGACACCCTGTATAATTACGGAGAAAACCGCAACACCTAAAAATAAGTAATTTAGAGTAATGAGATTTTGAGAATCCATTTGTCTAAGTGATATATTTAAGTGATTAACATTGTAAGACGCGAGATAAGCCATTTCAAACGTGAATTACTGGTACCTTAATAACCGGTGTTGAATGAAAGTTTTCAAACGTGCATGCACTGCGATGTACAGGTGCCGGACGTCAGTTTGCGGAGTGGCATTGATGTTGTTGCACTCGGTGGACCAGCACCGGGACAATTTATGCTGTTAGTGGATAACGCTGACGTCGTAATCCGATGATGTCCCAACGTGTGCTCGATTGGAGACAGATCAGGTAATCGAGCAGTGCCCCTGCTGTCATACCAAATCGCACCGCATAGCTCGAGGTGCAAGTCCAGTGTGTCCAGCACTTAGCTTAGTTGCAAGCCCTCAGCTGGCCTCCTTATAACCACCACACGGCCACCACTGGCACCGAGGCAGAACCAGCTTTGTTTAGAAAACATAACAGACCTCCACCCTGCCCTCCAATAAGCTGTCGCTTGCGTCCAATGAAGTCGCAATCAGAGGTGGTTTGTGGTGAATGGTATGCAGGGCGTCTGGCTCAGAGTTTTTCTTGAAGTAACCGATTTGTAACGGTTCGTTGTGTCACTGTGGTGCCAACTGCTACTCAAATTGCTACAGATGCAGCAGATGCGCCACACCCATACACCGAACACGATCGTCTTCCCTCTCGATAGTGCCACGTGGTCTTCTTGCGACCGAACAGTGTCGTGACCATCGCTGCCTTCATTCGCTACATTCCTGCTAAGTCTTTCTGCAGTATCGTAGTATGAACATCCATCTTCTCGTAACCCCGTTATTTGTCGCCTTAAAGACTTTCTTGAATAACATCAACTCACCACATCCAGTCTGTAAGGTAGCTAATGGTCACGACCGTTACAGCGCGTATTGAAAGGAAACCGGATATGCATCCTCATAGCGGCACTACTAGCACCACGCTTATGCGACTGGCGCGATGTTTGAATAGACATGATCTTTCAGTTATAGATAAAGCGCCTATCATCTTTTGTTTACGTCGCACAACTCCTTCTTGGTGTTGCGATTTTTCTTCCGTGAGTGTGTTTCGAAACCTTTTCTTTCAGACCACTACGAGAATGTATTTCATTTTCCTGTCCGCCGCCGGTAGCTGAGTGGTCAGCGCGACAGAATGTCAGTCGTAACGGCCCAGGTTCGATTCCCGGCTGGGTCGGAGATTTGTCCGCTCAGGGACTGGGTGTTGTGTTGTCCTAATCATCATCACTTCAACCCCATCGACGCGCAAGTCGCCGACGTGGCGTCAAATCGAAAGACTTGCACCAGACGAACGGTTTACCGGACGGGAGGCCCTAGTCACCGACGTTTACATTTCAATTTCCTAAGCTTATTAGCGGTTTTTCACGCTTCGGTACTACGGCACTGCAACGGCTCTACGAATTTCGAGTGTGACGTATGCAGTCGTGCGACCGACACGTCGTAACAACGAACAAGTGCGTTGTAGCACTGGCAACACAGCCGCCCGCTGTCAGGGACGTTTTTCTGGCGGCTCGACTACAGTTACTCATACCTGTATTCCATGTAGTGTTAATGCGCTTTGTGGACAACAAAACTCCTAAGGGCATGTGTGCGTACTGCGTCGTCACTGATTCGTAAGCTGAGCAGTGGAGGGATCGGTATAATTTGTGAAACACCCTGTAGTACTTATCTGTTATGTAGTGGAGTTGAGAGGGTAGGGAGTTGCTTTATCGTTCAGTTTGTAGAGCTATGAAGCGAGGAAATGCATGCCCACTGCCAGAGGCCACGACCCCCACATCCTCCACTGCCTTCCCTCACACTTTTACCGTCCAACCCCCTTCCGCCCTCTTACTACCTCAGAACACAATTTATCCCTTAAAGCGGCTATACTGCTGATACATCAGTACAGACAATAGTTGTTCTTAACAACTTTATTTAACAATAACCATTAATTTTATATAATTAAAGCACTATTTTAATAACCTGCGATTTTTCCTTCTTCTGCATCGGGGATACCATTACCACTACAGAAAATGAAAACATTTTCGTTAGGATGTTTCATGTAGTTTAATTATGCACGGGAAAAGTTTTCCGTTGAAGATGCGGTTTTCGAAATATTCAAGAAAACTACACCTCCTCATCCCCCTCCATCACCCCGACATCCTCCACGCTCAAATCTTACTGGTCAGGACTTATGTATGTTTCTCATGGCACTCCCTCACACCAGTGTATAAAAATTTGTAACTATATCAATTTGCCCAAATGTTCCTTCCTCGACCGGCCTATGGCGCCCTTGGCGCTGTGCAGGTTTCGAGTAGCCGTTAGCCTGGTTCAAATGGTTCTAAGCGCTGTGGGACTTAACATATGAGGTCATCGGTCCCCTAGAACTTAGAACTACTTAAACCTAACTAACCTAAGGACATCACACACGTCCATGCCCGAGGCAGGATTCGAACCTGCGACCGTATCGGTCGCGCGGTTCCAGACTGAAGTGCCTAGAACAGCTCCGCCAGAGCGGCCGGCACCATTAGCCTGGATGACGGCTTATGTGGCCGCGAACATCCACTGGTATAACGAGAAACGTGATTCATCCGACAAGGCGACACGTTTCCCTTGATACTCGGTCCAGTTTCGATGATCCCATGCCGACTACAATCTTAACTGACGATGTCGTCGAATCAACACGGGGGCAAGTAGGAGGACTCACGTTGAGCAATGTGCGCTGAACGGTGTTCTCCGAGAGACTTGTGCCTGCACCGTCAGATCTGCCACAGGTCGCCGCCTACCTTGCTTTAGACAGCGGGCGAGTCTCTGCGTTCTGTGATGAGGCGTGGTCGTTTAACTCCGTGTCGCCTACTCGTGGTTTCACCGTCCTTCAAGCACTTTCCATAGATGCTCACGACAACACCGCGCGAAAACACGCCCATTTCCGCCGTTTAGATGACGCATGTTCCCAGGCACTGGGACATAACAATCTGTCCTTTGCAAAATCATTTACGTCGAGCGAGTCCCCTATATGCGGTCGTATCATTGTTAGGATCCCCCATTCGTCTCTGCTCTACTTATTTACTTTACTTGTCGCACCACCCGCCAACGATGCCAACGGGCGACATACAGGTTCGTGGTGGGCAGTGAGCATAACGATTTGCTTTGCCAGTGTAGGAATAAATGGGCTGAGAGAGATTAAAGGTGTTAGGTAGAAGCGGGGACTGAAGTTCCGCGCATTGTTTCAGAAAGTAACTGGCTTTAGAGGGCGAAAAGTTGGCAGTTTTCCAGGCGTATGGGTTTTGGTTGAATGGGAAAAGATATTTCTTGCTGGTTCGGCCCCATCCCACTTAATTATTTTCTTGCGCTTCCTTTGTAGTCTTGTTTTTTCATGTCCAACTATCACCTCGGCTCTATAAATTTTATGGCCTCGTACTAGTCCTGCCTGAATTTAGAACGGTTTCAGTTACAGAGTTAGATGCTTACTGGCCACGGCACCTGGTACTATGTAGAGTGAGTTGCTAGTTGCTTCGTACCAGAGGCCGTGCTCTTGGGAAGAGACTTTCACACCGCGAGGAGTGGCCGCGCGGTTTGAGGCGTCCTGTCACGGACTGCACGGCCCCTCCCGCCGAAGGTTCGAGTACTGCATCGGGCATGGTTGTGTGTGTTGTTCTCAGCATAAGTTAGTTTAAGTAGTGTGTAAGTCTACTGTCCGATGAACTTCGCAGTTTGGTCGCTTAGGAATTCACACACATTTAAACATTTTTTGAGACTTTGACAGGCTCACCGGCTTTGGGCTTTTTCCAGCAAGCCCCAGCCCCTTCCCTTGCGCACCCACTTTTCCGACGATGTGTGTAGCAATTGTAGCTCTTAACCCTAGAGTACCAAAGGGGGGAACATGTTACATTGTTACTGAAACCACCGTAAATCTTACTACCCATATTTTAGTCAAAGGAAGTCATAATTTGCAGTTTTTACACTAGATAATTAAAATTATAGGGTCCCAATGGTATGTCCCATACAAAATAAATACAAAGTGTCCTCGTTTACACAGTGTCCTCGTTTACACACTAAACTGATGATAACAATGGTTTAGTGATTTAGGGCTAACTAAGGAACTGCACAGTGCCCAGTGGTTTAAAATAAAATCTCGTTTCTCATCAGTTAATACCAGTTAATGCCAATTAATGCCAGCTGTATTTTCTACATCGAAACAATCTGCCGACGAGGTACAATCGGGTCGCACAGGCCACAGCGAACAGCAGACCCTGACAAACTTTACGCTCACTTTCGGCTGACTACTGACATTTAAATAATTTTGTTCACTTTCCGCTCCCTGTCCGAGGGTTCCCGAACCGATGTAGAAGTTTCTTTTCAGTTTGATCTCAGGAATGGGACAGAAGAGTTGCCAGTTTGGAATTGCCTACAAAAAAAGAGAACCTCACGAACAAATCGGAAGCATAACTGTTGCGCAAGTTAGTTGTTATTAATGAAGTTTGGGTTCCTTGCTACTTCGAGATGTTCTCAATCGTACTACGCTGCTGCACATTATCTATATGCCTTCAATTAAAATACAATGATGATATCTGGCTTAGAAGACACGGTGGTGAGCCAACGTGCATCGAATTTAAGTGCCGTATTAACGACCGCTGGTGTGGAACACTCGCTAGCGCTAGTGTGGTTTCTCATGCTGTTTACACGATTTTGGGCGCATACTGAGCTGCTTCTCAATCCTGCCTTAGGAAACGCTAGAGAAAAACAGAATACGATGATTCACGGATAAAGTTTACACGACTCACAGTCATATTGAGCAAGTGACTTTCCTCTCTTAGGTTAACGGACACCCGTGGTGACAGTGAGGTTTTCAACACAAAAATGAAAATAACTCGCCAGTCATGAACCAAAGTGAAATCCATGAGCGTGGAACGGCAGTAGAATGAAGAAGAATGAGAAGGTTTACCAAATACGGCGTAATCTGGTCTCCTGTAGTGCTCCACCTCCTCCGTCGCCAGGGGTGACTAAATTTTTCGTCTTGGAAAAAAACAGTCTATATTTGACGTTCGATAAATACCGAAAGAAAACAGGGGAAAAATGGGCCGCTTTCGGCGCTCAGAAGTCCCCAATGGGTCGCTCTTTCACTTTTGGACGTCTGACAGAGGACCTGCCACTTGGAGGCAGTTCCGTGTTGACAACTCAGGCATTGTGGCGTGAATGTCACAAATGCACACGTATACCAAAGGAGCGTAACTCCGATTTCCTATCAGTCACTTTGATAAGCCATTTCTGTATCAGTCAGACAAATGAATGGATGGTTACTTCAACAAAGCCACAACCGATTGGTTCTGCTGGCAAATCCGATGGCCTCGAAATAGGGAGAACTGCCTTTCTGCAAGAGATCTGCCTTTCTGCAGATATAACCTGTCTGGCAATGGAACTCGTTGAATAAATCGAAATGTTGGTATTCAGACAGTTCCTTCTCATGATGACTTGCCGTTCTGAAGCCGCCACAGAAACACACCAGTGGCTTTCACCGTTAGATTCTGTTGTCCTACCTAGTGAAAGAATTCGTGTTATTCTAATGACATAAGTAATTGTGAGGAAGCGCTTTTTTTTAGTCCGTGTTCTTACATTTCATGTCGGTCTTTTCCTCAGTCACGCCATTTAGGGTTTCGGCAGCTGATTTTCCTTCTTCCGCTAATAAATGTTGTGTTTCGAATGCAGTCCTGTCGCTGAGAACCTCAGTCACTGTCCTAAACTTCATGTTGCTGTTTTTGGAAGCGGGACATAGATGAAAAAAAGTATAAGAAGAAAGTGTAACTGTTCAGTTAGCTGCCGGCCGGTGTGGCCGTGCGGTTCTGGGCGCTTCAGTCTGGAACCGCGTGACCGCTACGGTCGCAGGTTCGAATCCTGCCTCGGGCATGGATGTGTGTGATGTCGTTATGTTAGTTAGGTTTAAGTAGTTCTAAGTTCTAGAGGACTGATGACGACAGATGTTAAGTCCCATAGTGCTCAGAGCCATTTGAACCATCAGTTAGCTTTCTTTTTGTCGCTCACACATCTCTATTGCACCTGCAGTGTAAAATCAGTGATAATCAACACGTTAATCGTAGCATAATGTGATTCGGAGCATAAACAGTGAAATGGATAAATTTGAAGAAATTTTTACATTGAGAGGACTAAGTATTTTTATCAAATTAGACAAAACATCCCAGTTGCTTCGTTACCTTTCGCATAAATGGCAGTTTTACCGACGGCATCAAACAATAATCAGATGAAGGTTGATTTGAATATCACACCTGAGTTGACTGTGCTCTACTGGATAAGCTGTGTCCTTGCCGACCTACTATGTCTACATCTACATACTGACATCGCAGACCATCATACGGTGCGTGGCGGAGGGTACCGTGTGTCACACTTAGTATCTCATATCTCCGTGGCCCGTGCGCGAAGGTACGTTGGCGACAGTGGAATCGGTCTGCAGTCAGCTTCAAACGCCACTTCTCTAAGCTTCCTCAACAATGTTTCACGAAGGAAACGACATTGTCCCTCCAAGGATTCCCATTTGCTTTCCCGAAGACCTCCTTAATATTTGTGTATTGTTCAGATCTACCAGTAACAAATCTAGCAGCCCGTCTTTGAATTGCTCCGATGTCTTCCATTAGTACGACCCAGTGGGGATCCCAAATGCTCGAGGAGTAGTCAAGAATGGGTCGTACTAGTGTCCTGTATGCGGTCTCCTTTACAGATGAACCACACTTTCCTAAATTTCTCCCAGTAAATCGAAGTCGACCATTAGCCGTCCCTGCTACTGTCCCTACATACTCGTTGCACTTCGTATTGCTTTGCAACATTAGGCCATGATATTTAAACGACGTGAATGAGTCAAGCGGCTCTCTACTAACCCCATATTCGAACATTACGGATTTGATTTCCCTACTCATCTGCGTTACTTTATATTTTTCTACATTTAGAGCATCACACGAATGAGAAATTTTGTCTAAATCGTCTTGTATCGTCCTACAGTCAGTCATGTCGATACCTTCCTGTACACCACGGAAACATCAGCAAACAGGCGCAGACTGCTGCTCACCCTGTGCGCCGTATCATTTCTGTGTATAGGAAAGAACAGCGGTCCTATCACACTTCCATGGGACACTCCTGACAATGCCCTTCTCTCTGACGAACACGGTCCTGTTACTCAAGAAGTCCTCGAGTAGCATATCTTGGAACCTGTTGCGTATGGTTCAAATGGCTCTCAGCACTATGGGTTCAATGGCTCTGAGCACTATGCGACTTAACTTCTGAGGTCATCAGTCGCCTAGAACTTAGAACTAATTAAACCTAACTAACCTAAGGACATCACACACATCCATGCCCGAGGCAGGATTCGAACCTGCGACCGCAGCGGTCACGCGGTTCCAGACTGAAGCGCCTTTAACCGCACGGCCACACCGGCCGGCAGCACTATGGGACTTAACATCTGAGGTCATCAGTCCCCTAGAAATTAGAACTACATAAACCTAACTAACCTAAGGACATCACACACTTCCATGCCCGAGGCAGGATTCGAACCTGCGACCGTAGTGGTTGCGCGGTTACAGACTGAAGCGCCCAGAAGCGCTCGGCCGCTCTGTGGTACAGACTGCCTGAAGTTATACTTAGGCGTACAGTTACAGAACACGCGAGTAAATATCTGAGACAGAAAAACGTGCACGAAATTTAAGAAATGTTCTACTACAAAAACGCAGAAGAAGCTAAATACACTCCTGGAAATTGAAAAAAGAACACATTGACACCGGTGTGTCAGACCCACCATACTTGCTCCGGACACTGCGAGAGGGCTGTACAAGCAATGATCACACGCACGGCACAGCGGACACACCAGGAACCGCGGTGTTGGCCGTCGAATGGCGCTAGCTGCGCAGCATTTGTGCACCGCCGCCGTCAGTGTCAGCCAGTTTGCCGTGGCATACTGAGCTCCATCGCAGTCTTTAACACTGGTAGCATGCCGCGACAGCGTGGACGTGAACCGTATGTGCAGTTGACGGACTTTGAGCGAGGGCGTATAGTGGGCATGCGGGAGGCCGGGTGGACGTACCGCCGAATTGCTCAACACGTGGGGCTTGAGGTCTCCACAGTACACCGATGTTGTCGCCAGTGGTCGGCGGAAGGTGCACGTGCCCGTCGACCTGGGACCGGACCGCAGCGACGCACGGATGCACGCCAAGACCGTAGGATCCTACGCAGTGCCGTAGGGGACCGCACCGCCACTTCCCAGCAAATTAGGGACACTGTTGCTCCTGGGGTATCGGCGAGGACTATTCGCAACCGTCTCCATGAAGCTGGGCTACGGTCCCGCACACCGTTAGGCCGTCTTCCGCTCACGCCCCAACATCGTGCAGCCCGCCTCCAGTGGTGTCGCGACAGGCGTGAATGGAGGGACGAATGGAGACGTGTCGTCTTCAGCGATGAGAGTCGCTTCTGCCTTGGTGCCAATGATGGTCGTATGCGTGTTTGGCGCCGTGCAGGTGAGCGCCACAATCAGGACTGCATACGACCGAGGCACACAGGGCCAACACCCGGCATCATGGTGTGGGGAGCGATCTCCTACACTGGCCGTACACCACTGGTGATCGTCGAGGGGACACTGAATAGTGCACGGTACATCCAAACCGTCATCGAACCCATCGTTCTACCATTCCTAGACCGGCAAGGGAACTTGCTGTTCCAACAGGACAATGCACGTCCGCATATATCCCGTGCCACCCAACGTGCTCTAGAAGGTGTAAGTCAACTACCCTGGCCAGCAAGATCTCCGGATCTGTCCCCCATTGAGCATGTTTGGGACTGGATGAAGCGTCGTCTCACGCGGCCTACACGTCCAGCACGAACGCTGGTCCAACTGAGGCGCCAGGTGGAAATGGCATGGCAAGCCGTTCCACAGGACTACATCCAGCATCTCTACGATCGTCTCCATGGGAGAATAGCAGCCTGCATTGCTGCGAAAGGTGGATGTACACTGTACTAGTGCCGACATTGTGCATGCTCTGTTGCCTGTGTCTATGTGCCTGTGGTTCTGTCAGTGTGATCATGTGATGTATCTGACCCCAGGAATGTGTCAATAAAGTTTCCCCTTCCTGGGACAATGAATTCACGGTGTTCTTATTTCAATTTCCAGGAGTGTACGTTAACTTGCCGCTCTGTAGGTGTGTAACAGGCGACAGCTGGAGCTCTGAGCCTAGCCTGTGATGCTGGAGCTGATAAGACGGAAGTGGGGGTTCAAGATCAGCAATTTAACGCGGACTCAGTACCACTGCGTACTTGTACACGCACTTTTAATCGGAGGTAACAGTTGTCTCGAAATAAATAAAAGTCTTGAGTGAATGAACACTGAATCTTGGCATCAGAACTTAGCACTTAAGCAATTAAGCCTAAAAGCTGTCTCTTCAGTTTTTTGACGCCACATCAAATGACTAAGAGCTTGGAGTTTTGGTATGTTGTAACAATGGAATGAACTTACGATACAGATTTTGCTTATAATGATTCTGACGTATCTCATGTAGACTAGCGTTCTCTGCGTGGCCTAGCAGTGTTAGAGAGAGGCAAGAGATTTCAGAACAGGAAACAAGGCGGTCAGCCGATCCCTGGAAACAGGAGAAAGTGTTACGCATCACGTGATGTCGCAGACGAGATTCGGTTTCTCTGCCAACATCTACAGCGAAATATCGAAGTTCGTTTCGCGGTGGAACACGTAGGCAGCGCGAATTGTGTGTGTTGTCTCAGCACTGCATGTGTTATCTCAATTACCTCGTCAACCCGAGTACGAGGTACCTGACCGTGTGAAGATTTGTTGAAGCTTTAATTTTTCACGGAGCTTCTTGTACTACTTGTCATTTTACTATAACGTTGGCGTGAACAACAGTAACAACAAACTAAACATCTTAACGAATGTAAAATGTTAACAACTGCCTCTGATAAACGGCTAAAAACTGATGACCTTAAAATACTGAGACGTGTTTGTTCTTTCATCCATGAAAGTTATTTACCTGTAAAAGTCTGCACTTTTGTACGCACAATTTTTGAAGGTTAACGAATCAAGAGACCAACGAAGCACGGGCCACTCAGGAAACAATAACGTATGACAGATAGTTGTGACCAGCAGATTCACAAGAGTTTACGTGAGGTATTATTTAACAAGAAGATAAAAATTTGATTGAAGCAGTATGTGTTTAGACATGAGTACTCACAAGGCCATATTTTTCATAATAAAGTTTGGTGTATTGTCGTACATTCTTCACTTATTCGTCATCGAAGTTATTTTAATTTAATCATTTTTTTCATTGAAGATAAACCACAAAGTGCGTTATTTCTGGTTCTAGTTTATTTAAAGAAGTTCCGTTTTTCACTCGATTATTTCTATGAGTCTTTTGTCATAACTGCTTCCTGAACTACGTACTGACCATGTTAGCTTTGCCTCCCTAACTACCGCGTTATGTTGCCTGCCCCCATCCTTTGCTCTACCATAATGCATGCAGTTTCTTTTTCAGCTCCACTGTATTTCTTATGGATGAGTTTTGAGGACTGTTTGCCCGTAAACATGCTTGCCGAGCGAGTATTTTACTCTATATATGTAGTCTGCGGTCAAAATGCTGCAACGGAAGGCCAGTAACTTTGGCTGATTGCTGTAATCTTGTCTCACACGACAAATGAACGGTTGAGCTATCGTCTAGACGGTACACGTAAAGGTGACCAGCAGGGATGTAGCCTAATTACTACATACAAAAACTTTGTCGTTAGAAACAATGTGTTTAGATAGTGTGTTGGGATTTCAAAAAAAAATGGCTCTAAGCACTATGGGACTTAACATCTGACGTCATCAGTTCCCTCGGCTTAGAACTACTTAAACCTAACTAACCTAATTACATCATACACACCCATGCCCGAGGCAGGATACGAACCTGCGACCGTAGCAGCAGCGTGGTTCCGGACTGAAGCGCCTAGAACGGCTCGGTCACAGCGGCCGGCGTGTTGGGATTTGACACTAACTCTGATTCGAAATAATTTTTCTCCTATACATTATTTCGAGACCATTTAGGCATTTGTCTAAACATGTCTTTTCAAAATTATCCTGCCATATATATATTTGTTATGCCTAAGGAGAAGAAGAAGAAGAAGAAGAATAGTTGGAATTTTTTTGAAACTCTCATGTAAAAAAAAGAGAACACTAATTTTAGAGAAATTGTCTCTACAGATATGCGTAGGATTGTTGATTTGTGCTATCTTACTAGTCGGGATTGGTTTACAAGTACAACGTACGTACTTAAAGTATCTTAACAGCTTTTTAATGATTATCTGTATTTGAAATACACAATTTTGCATTGTTTCAGTACATTTGCTGAAGAAACATTTGTCTTAGTAATAACAGTCTCTTTTTTTATTATAATAAGTAAACGATTCCGAATGAAAAGAAAATGACACTAATGTTTTAATGTCTACAAATATTACGAGTTATGTTACAAAGGCGATGGCTTCCTTTGCTGATAATCTGTCTAGGAATGAGTGACATTATAGAACCATGATAGTGTGATGATTTGAAGTACATAGGATATCCCTAATTTAATCTAAAAAGACTGAATTCCATTCTACATCGCCCAGTCACGTTAATGTGACCACCTGTAGAAACCCTGAATAACCACGTGTTGCACCGCGAACCTCTGCGAGACGTTTAGGAAGAGAGCCAATGAGGCTCTGGAAGGTATTGACAATGACGTGGAGCCATGCCGACTGCAGTGCCGAAGTCAGCTGCGCCAGGTTTATCGGTTGAGGACCCATGGCGTGTACGGCCTGATCGAGGTGGTCACTCAGATTCCCAACATGGTGTAAAGTCGGGGAGTTTGGTGGCCAGAGGAGTATGGTCTGCTCATCCTCGTGGTCTTCGAACCACGTGCGTACAATGCGAGCTGTATGACACGTCGCGTTGTCCTGCTGCTAAATGCCATCGTGCCGAGGAAAAACAAACTGCCTGTGGGATGTACATGGTCCCTAGGGTGTAGATGTATACTTTTGTTGATCCATTATGCCTTCCAGAATGACAAGGTTACTCAGGGAATCCCGTGAAAACATTCACTAGAACATAACGCTCCATCCTCCGCCCTTTTGCAGAATGTTTGCCTTCAGACGTTCCGCGGCGTACATGCCAACGGTCATCTATCCGATGGAGCACAAAAGAAATTCACCTAAAAAGGTCCCTAACGTCGCTCACTGGGCGGTACTGGTGTGCCAATACCAGCCTTCATCGCCGGTGATCAGCATGGGCGCACGAATCAGGGGGAGGCGCAGACACAGCAACATTCGCTAAACGGTCTTTGAGGAGACCGTGTTGGTGGCCCCTTAGTCTATCTGGGCTGTCAGCAGCTCAGCAGTTGCACGTCTATTCTCCCGTACACATCTCTGGAGCCGTCATTCATCCTTTCACCATGGCCCGTGGTACACCACGGATGCCGCGAAGCCGGTTTTGGGTAGCGCCATTTTGCCAAGCAAGGTATACTTTAACCACGGCGTCACACCAAGGTTTTACAGACTCAGTCATTTCGAAATACTTCCACCCTTGGCCCGAAAACCAATAACCATTTCATTGTGTACGTCAGATAAATGTGATTCTTGAGTTTCTCCCGGCGTATTTGATAATCAAAATATCCACGGGTGTGCTGCCGGTCAATAGTGCCCGTTGGACACTATTGACCGGCAGCACACCCGTGGATATTTTGATTGTCAGATAAATGGCTTCGTTTTCGCATTACGACAATGACTGCACTGTTTATCGCTTCTCCCCCCGCCCTCCCACCCACTCTTTTGCCCCCAGACGTGCTTTATGTACCTTCTACTGCTAGTGCTGCCACTTGCGCCTGTGTTGGTTATCTCGGGTTCACATCGAACTTAGGGTGTCACGTTAATGCCACTGTTCACTGGACCGTGTGCAATACTCGCATTTTCATTGCCTCATTTGTACTCCATTGAGTGAGGAGTGTTTCTATTTGCAGTGTGCTGCAGCACCATAAAGTGGAATCTATATTTCCTGGAGAGGCAGTAAATTCGTGTGCATTAATCCCCGTCTCCATCATTGTTTTCATATAGATGCTTGACTGAGCTAGGAATAGTTCAGCACACAGTCAAACAAGTGTTTGTTACAAATCGGTGTTTCATGTGTGCCATCTCAACACTCTCGAACTTTTTTCTAAACAATACTTTGCAACAAAAAAATCAAATGTTCAGATGTTCGTGAAATCTTATGGGACTTAACTGCTAAGGTCATCAGTCCCTAATCTTACACACTATTTAACCTAAATTACCCTAAGGACAAACACACACACCCATGCCCGAGGGAGGACTCGAACCTCCGCCGGGACCGGCAGCACAGTCCATGAATGCAGCGGTTAATCCCGCGTGGCTACTTTGCAACAAAAAACCTCATATTTCACTAGGCTTTAGAACGCTGCATCCCGGCTCCGGCACAGCTGAGTTGCTGTGACGTAATGGTGTATTGTCGAAGTGCAGCGACCGTCTACTGCTGCCAACAGGGGGGCACTCAGCTGAGTCTTGTACATGCAGACCCAGCTGGCGAAGAACCAGGCGCTACGATCTGAGGTGACGCACAGGTTCTGCAACGTATACCGAGTCCCGAACTCTCATTGCACTGACATTCATCTACCTCTGCATCTGTATTCATAATTTATAAGCCATCGTTTTACTTGTGGCAGAGAATGCATAGCATCAGAATAATTTCCGCCTTTACTATCCTACTTTCGCATCTTATACGAGGAAAAAGGTAGTACGTGCTCCATTGTATACGTCTTTATGTCTGTAATTTTACCTTAGTCACCACCACTTGTATGTATGTTGGTGGCTGTACTCTGCTTTCCTAATCGAATTGGAAAATGAGTTCCCTTAACGACGCTTCTCGTCAAGGGCAACTCCTTTCTCGTATCGTCTCTCACTGGAGACTGTTCAGCATCTCGGTGTTGCTGGCACGATGTAGCCATACTACAGATCTCAACAGAAGTGCCTGAAAGTATAATGCCATATATTTCACTTAACTATGTTACTACACAATATTGAGAAAATTGAAATTTACGTCATGTACTATGGCTCTGTTGATAAGAGTCGTAATAAAAATCAAAAGTTGTAAGAAATAATCGACGACCGGGCACAGTATTTTATTTTGCACGAAACGCGAATTTCAACTTTAAAAATACGTTGTGTGCGTGAAAACCTATCCATTACTTCGCTGACCACAGTAAAGTGCTGGCTGCACACTGCGCCACACAGTCAAATTTTCGTTAATTTAAGGGCAGTATTCCTCACATTCATCGCCGTAAATGTTTATGATTGCTATTCTTTGCCGCGGTTTATGGAAGACTTCACTGATTTACTAGCGGCTTGAGGAGGAGGAGAGGGTGAGGTGGGGGAGTGTCGGCTTGTTTGTGTTTATGTTTACGTTCCCATGAGCCTGTGGCGTCCCGATTACTGAGGACAAGAGCCAAGCCGTCGTCGAGATAAAAACTGTTCGGGCGTTTAGCAAAATCAATTCTTCTCTGACTTTACGTTTGTATAGTGATTCTGCTAAAACGCGAACTTCAGCAAAATCTAAATGCTAACCGCATGTTTCGATATTTTTAGCTACAGCTTACTTCTGTGTTGTTTGAGGCACACGTGAGGTTTTTGCCCATTTAGACGTTCTTTAACTGCTCAGTCTGTCTCCCCTTTTGTACACCCTCTTTCTTGTCTAGAGGACGCAACACCACTACAACTGATGATTCTACAGTGGTTAAAAAGTGTGACCGATCATATCCGAAATATCCGCCGGACTGAAGGCCTAAACTTTTTTCAGGTAGTCATAAAATAAACGCTTAGACCAACCAAAACTGGTTCAGAAAAGTGTACGTATGGGGGACACGTAGAGTAGTTAAAGGACGTCAGAAAGAGCACGAATGATGCGTGCGACTATGATAACCCAGCAAGTCACCTGTAGCAGAACATAGTGAAACATGCGGTGAGGATAAAGACATTGCTAATAGAATTTTATCAGAAACACCATAGTAACGTAAACGGAAGTCAGAGAAGTTGTCCAGATTGGTAACACCTGAACAAATTTAATCTTTATATTACGCTGCCAGCGGCATGGTGTATACGGCATGCATATAAATTTACAGAAGTCTAATAGTGCGCCACAGAGTGCAGGCAGTTACCGGCAGAAGGTCTCAAAAAGTTGATCGAAATGTCAGTTCGAAAGACTGGCAAGAAAAACGCCGTACCCGTTCTCAAGAACTTTAACATCACCGACAACGGCCGCTTCTCTTTTATTATCTTTCAACAATAACACTATTCTGAAACAGATTCATTGCCACAGTGTCGTCCAGCCTGTTATCATGTTGCAATTAGACATTATTGACCGACTCAGAACACGGCATGATTGCCTGGTGGTGACTGAATGGTTTCGCCTATTAGAGCCGTCATCCGACGTGGAGTGCTTGAACAATGACGTGTCACAATGTCGCCAATGCAGCACAGAAATATGTATTCTTCCTAACTGATCGGAAGGTCACAGCCGTTACGCATCCATTGGCGATGAAATGCACTATAGTTTTCAGGTCACAGAATGTCTGACTCATTCGAATTCCTGAAACGTCAAGTTTTTCGTTTGCCATATGAAGATCTCGATTATTACTTTGGTTAAAGAATTACAGTTATTCCTTCGCGAACGAATACCGAAACAACAGGAAACCTAATCATTACGTCCTGAAACGTGTTTCTGTTTGGTTTGTATCGAGCAGGGATGTTTTGTTTTATCTCTGCTCTGCTAATCTTAGTCATTCCTTTACTTTTTCATTTTTTCTTCTTATCGCTGATCTTCATTATACGCTGCATGACTTATTACTTAGACTACCTGTCAACTTTCCATCATTGAATATATTGATGATTTTCGTCTATTTTTTCTTTTTTTATGAATATCTGTTCTTCCCAGAAAAAGTTTGTTTTGGCTAATTAGTACTGTATGCGTTCGTGTACGTGTTTTATTTCGAATGCTGCCATATTTGTTTTCCACTCAGTTTATGGATAGGACCAAAAAACTCACTCGGACGTCTGCATTCTTTTTATTATTCTTACTTTTCTTCTTTTCCCTTTTTTATGGCTCTTCCTATTAAACAGCAAAGCTCTTGTCAATCTGAAGATAGCTTTCAACATCACAAAATTATATTGAGAACAGACGTACACAGAGGTGACAAAAGTCTTGGGATACCTCCTAACACCGCCTCGGACATCCTTTTGCCCGGCGTAGTTCAGTAACTCGACGTAGTATGGACTCACTGGTCGTTGACAGTCTCCTGCAGAAATATTGAGCCTTCTTGCCTCTACAGCCGTCCATAATTGTGAAAGTGTTCCCAGCGCAGAATTTTGTGCACGAACTGAGCTCTCGTTTATATTCTGTAAATGTTCTATGGGATTCACGTTGGGCGATCTGGGTGACCAAATAATTCGCTCGAACTGTCCAGAATGTTCTTCAAACCAATCACGAACATTCTGGACGGTGACATGGCGCATTTTCATCCATAAAAATACCATCGTTGTTCGGGGACTTGAAGTCCACGAACGCAGATGGTCTCCAAGTAGCAGAACATAACTATTTCCAGTCAATGATCGGTACAGTTGTAAAGTAAACACAGCCCACTCTAACATGGAGTCGCCACCAGCTTGCACAATGCCTTTTTCACAAATTGGGTCCATGGCTTCGTGGGGTCTGCGCCATATTCGAACCATATGGTCAGCTCGTACCAACAGAAATCGGGACTCATCAGACCAGGCCACGGTTTTCCTCTTCTAGGGTCTAACAGATATGGTCACGATGCCAGGAGAGGCGGGCAATGCGGGCAATGTCGCGCTGTTAGCAAAGGCACTTGCGTCAGTCGTCTCCAGCCATAACCCATTAACGCCAAATTTCGCAACACTGTCCTAACGGATACGTTCGTTCAACGTCTCTCATTTTCTCGCAGTGTTGTTTGTCTGTTAACGATGAAAACACTAAGCAAAAGCCGCTGCTCTCGATCGTTAAGTGAAGACCGTCGGCCACTGCCTTTACCGTGGTGAGACGTGATGCCGGAAGTTTGGTATTCTCGGCACACTTGACGCTATGGATCTCGGATTAATGAATTTCCTAACGATTTCCGAAATGGAATGTCCCAAACGTGTAGCTCCAACTAATATTCAGCTTTCAAAGTCTATCAGTTCCCGTCGTCCGGCTCTAATCACCGAAGTACAAATGACAGCTCCGTCAGTGCACTGTCCTTTTATACCTTGTGTTCGCAATACAACCGACATCTGTGTATGTGTATATCGGTATCACGTGACATTGTCACTTCGGTGTCATTTAGCTGCTTTGTTAGTCTTTTCCTCTATACTCAGATCGAAGCACTAGTGACTTATCAGCAATGTACACTACAACACACTTTACAATAAAATTTTACCAAGCGTTAAATAATACTAAGAGTTAAAGACAGATCAAGAATAGGCCTCTAAAAATGGAAGAGTTTTATCCGTGGTTCCAAAAATGGGGAGTTGTATGTACAAAGAAACACATTTTCGCGCACATGATGTCGAACTGAAGCCCCATTGAAAGTACGCAAAATATCTTACATTATGAAATCCTGTTGACTCGATCTTTGCTGTTACTACGATTTCTGCTACGCGTATGGAAAGTAAAACTCAGACAGCATAGCCGGCCGAAGTGGCCGTGCGGTTAAAGGCGCTGCAGTCTGGAACCGCAAGACCGCTACGGTCGCAGGTTCGAATCCTGCCTCGGGCATGGATGTTTGTGTTGTCCTTAGGTTTAACTAGTTCTAAGTTCTAGGGGACTAATGACCTCAGCAGTTGAGTCCCATAGTGCTCAGAGCCATTTCAGACAGCATACACAGTCTGGACTTCAAAATCCCTTACTGTAGGAACGCAGGTTCCCCTTTCGATTTGTGTGCCCTAGAGATTGATCAGAGAGAGATACCTCCATAGCTGATGTGCAGCTATAAAGGAATTAAGTCATCTACTGTTTTTAAAACGACCGTACCGGAATTAATGTGGAACCAAACATGCGCCATTTCGCTATGTTGTCAATAAAAATTTCTTTCAGAAAACTACTCCTTTCAAAACCTACACGTATTTCATTCTGAAGTTGATTACATCGCCCACCAGTAAGATCAGAAGGGATTATATTTAAAATATTGTGTTAGCAATCTTCATTCGATCGAATACGAAAAAAAGTTTTTTTCCATGGACCGGTTTACCAAGCTACAGTTTCGCAGCGTGTTATTTTCTAACCTGTTTTTCGTATAATACAACCCACATTCTACTTCGTCTTTCACTTTTTACTATCTAATGGTCGAGGGAAACCAGTCCCAGAATCTGGTAATTCCGTCAATGTTCAGCGTTTCCTTGCCTGTGGAAGATTATAAGCACCTTGCTATAAATTGAACATGCACGCAAAACGTACTTTAACTAATGGTAAATTAAATTATTTTCTTACGCTGTTGTGATACCTGTATGAAGTAACTGTCAGCAATAAACAAACCCTTTCGCTTGTTTATCCATTTATAAAGCCCGTTTATTCGCATCGCTGATACTTGATGAAAATGTCAACGAGTTGTTGATGTAATGATATGGAAAATGTCTGTTCCACCTGCGGATTAATTATACACACTTCAACAACAGTTTTGTATCACCCCTTCATGTCGATGTTCGTGGCTCATTAAACAAAAATTGGCTCCGAGGCAGGCGCATATCCCCAAATAAAATAAAGAAATTGTGTAACAGCATAATTGTATGTTTTCTACTGAGGGTTTTTCACAACACTGTTGAACAGCGTCAGTATGTTGTGGAACGTCCCCTTGCTCGGATGCAAGCTTGAATTCGTCGTGGGGTACCATCGGTGAGATCGCCAACCTAGCCCTGGTCCAAATGGTCCGAGTCTTCAACGGCGATTATGCTTAAGTCGCGCAGAGTACCTGGTCGCTGTTGACGTCCAGAAACAGTTCATTTCAATCGGTCCCACACATACTCGTATTCGACTGGGATCATCTCCGGAGAACAAGCAGGCCACTCCCATCTGTTGATCCTAGAACGCTGAAGAAACAGCTTCACGCGAACAGCACAGAGAGCACGCGAGTTACCATCCATCAAACTGAAATTGTCACCAAAATGTTGACGGTACGGTTCTACTGTTGTTTGAAGAATCTCATCCCTCAACCGTGGAACAGTGAAATTGCCCTCAACGACCATGAAGGATGTTCGGCGGACTTGTGTAATGGTTATTCCACATCCCCATTTCGTCACCACCTTGTAGCACATGTGGAACACAGTGGTGGATGCATTCGATATTACCGGATTGTCACCAATCACGTTGTCTAGCATCCTACGTCCTCAATTATTTGCTGGGTGTATTCCAATCTCTGTCTTCCTGTACAGTTTCTACCCTCTACATCTCCCTCTGGACCACGGAAGTTATCCCCTGATGTCGTAGCAGATATCCTATATCCTGTCCCTTCTTCTTGTCATTGTTTTCCATATGTTCCTTTCCTCGCTGATTTTGCGGAGAACTTCCTCATTCCTTAACTTATAAGTCCACACAATTGTTAACATCCTTCTATTAGCACCATATCTCAAAGGCTTCGATTCTCTTCTGTTCAGGTTTTCCCACAGTCCATGTTTCACTACCATACAATGCTGTGCTCCAAACGTACATTCTCTGATATTTCTTCGTCAAATTAAGATGTATGTTTGATAGTAGCAGACTTCTCTTGGCTAGGAACGACCATATTGTCAGTGCTAGTCCGATTTTTATGTCCTCTTTGTTCCGTCCGTCATTTTGCTGCCTAGGTGGTAGAATTCGCTAACTTCGTCTACTTTGTGAGTCCCAATTCTCATGTTCAGTTCCTCGCTGTTCTCATTTCCGCTACTTCTCATTACTTCCGTCAATTTTCAATCTACTCATAATCCATATTCTGTATTCATTAGACTGATCATTCCATTCACTACATCCTGTAATTTTACTTCGATTTCACTGAGCATAACAATGTCATTAGCGAATATTATCATTGATATCCTTTCACCTTGAATTTTAATCCCACTTTTGAACCTTCGTTTTATTTCCGTCATTGCTTCTTCGATGCACAGATTGAGCAGTAGGTGCGAAAGACTACACCCCTGTCTTACACCATTTTTAATCCGAGTACTTCTTTCTTAGTCTTCTAGTTTTATTGTTCTCTCTTGTTTCTTGCACGTATTGCATATTGCCCTTCTGTCCCTGTAGCTTACCCCTATTTTTCCCAGAATTTCGAACATCTTACAACATTATACACTGTCGAACGCTTTTTTCAAGTCGACAAATCGAACGAAAGTGTCTTGATTTTTCAGTCTTGCTTCGGTTATCAACAGCAACGTCCGAATTGCCCTCTGGTGTTTTTACCTTTCCTAAATCTAAACTAATCATCATCTAACACCTTCAGTTTTCTTTTCCATTCTTCTATATACTATTATTGTCAGCAACTTGGACGCATGAGGCGTTAAGCTGATTTGCTGATAACTCTCGCTTTTATTGGTTCTTCCTATTTTCGGAATTGTGTGGATGATGTTTTCCCGAAAGTCCGATGGTATGTCACCGCTCTCATACATTCTACACACCACCGCAATTGTGGTTTTGTTGCCAGTTCCCCGATGATTTTAGAAATTCTGATAGATTTTTGTCTATTCTTTCTCTCTTAATTGATATCAAGACTTCCAAAGCTCTTTTAAATTCTGGGGTCCTGCCTCTTCCCCGTCGAATCCTGTTTCTTCTTCTATCATGTCATCAGACAAGTGTTCCCCTCGTAGAGGCCTTCAGTGTACTCTCTCCACCTATCCACTCTCTCCACTACATCTAACAGTGGAATTCACAGTTAACTCTTAATGTTACCACCCTTGATCTTAAATTCACCGAAGATTGTTTTGACATTCCTGTACGCTGAGTCCGTCCTTCCGACACTCATTTCTTTTCCGATTTCTTCGCATTTTTCATGCAACCATTTTGCCGTAGCTCCCTTAAAAATGGTTCAAATGGCTCTGAGCACTATGCGACTTAACTGCTGAGGTCATCAGTCGCCTAGAACTTAGAACTAATTAAACCTAACTAACCTAAGGACATCACACACATCCATGCCCGAGGCAGGATTCGAACCTGCGACCGTAGCGGTCACGCGGTTCCAGACTGAAGCGCCTTTAACCGCACGGCCACACCGGCCGGCGTAGCTCCCTTACACTTCCTATTTATTTCGTTCCTAAGTAACATGTATCTTTGCAGTAGTGAATTCTTCTGAACATTTTTGTACTTCCTACTTTCATCGATCAACTGAAGTATTTCTTCTGTTATCCATGGTTTCTTCGCAGTTGCCTTCGTTGTATCTACAGATTTCTTTCCAACTTCTGTGATTGCCCTTTGCTGTTCAGCTGTACCTCTTACTGGGCTATTAATTACCGTAGGACCTATAGCCTCAGAAAACTTCAAGTGTCTCTCTCTTCATTCCTTAGTACTTCCGTATACCATTTCAATGAGCATTGACTCTTCCTGACTAGTCTCTTAAACTTCAGCATACTCTTCATCGTTACTAAATTGTGATCTGAATCTATATGTGCTCATCGGTAAGCCTTAGATGTAATCTAAATGAAATCTTCGCGGCCTCTTCCAAGTATACCTCCTTCTCATGTGATTCTTGAACAGAGTATTCGTTATTACTAACTGATATTTCTCCTCTCTCTTCCCTACTACCAAGCCCATATTCTCCCGTAACCCTTTCTTCTACTTCCTCCCCTGCAACCGCATTCCAACCCCCCATGATTATTAGATATTCATCTCTCTTTGCGTACTGAAATCCCGGTCAGTATCCGCATACACTTTCTCTGTCTCTTCATCCTCAGCCTGCGAAGTCGGCATGTTTACCTTAATTATTGCTGTCGGCGTTGGTCTACTGTCGATTCTGATGAGAACAACCCTATCACTGAACTGTTGACAGTAACTCACTCTCTCCTTTCCGTCCTATTCATAACGAGTCCTACTGTTATACCATTTTCTTCTGCTGTTGATATACTCATCTGATCAGAAATTCTTGTCTTCTTTCCATTTCACTTCACTGACCCCCGCTCTATCTAGACTGAGCCGCTGCATTTCCCTTACAAGATTTTCTAGCTTAACTACCAAGTTCAGCATTCTGACATTCCATGCTCCAACTCGTAGAACGTTAGACTTGCGTTGGTTATTCAATCCCTCTCTCATGGTCATCTCCCCCTTGGCAGTCTTCTCCCAGAGATCCGAATGGGGGCTAGTTCGGGATGTTTTGCCAGTGTAGAGATCATTATGACACTTTTTTCAGTGCAGGTCACATGTCCTGTGGACACACATTATGCATCTTTAATGCAGTGGTTTCCATTGCCTTCTGCACCCTCATAGCGGCGATCATTGCTGATTCTTCCGGCTTTTAGGGGCAGTTTTCCACCTCAAGGGCAAAGAAGTGCCCTGAACTTCAGTCCGCTCCTCCCACCCTTTGACAAAGCCGTTGGCATGGTACCACTAGATCAGAGTTTCGGCCTGGAACCTCTGTTCTATATGATTTCTTGACTATATGTGACAGTGTCCGTTTGTAGTCTACGAGTTGTGTTGACTGTGGTCATCGGGATTGGAGATTCGCATCATGCAATCGTCGCATAACATATTGATGCAGCACGTGGCGTCCTGAAGCCTCTTCGAACTTCGAATTCATTTATGGAACACTCATTCCACGGTGCCTTTGACTCAACACTCATAGATACCGATAATCCTGTGCAGCTGTCGAACGAGGACGACTTGTGTACCTTAAGTCCTCGACGTAACCTGTCACTTGGAACCGATACCATGTTCGCACAACATCACTTTGACTCCTGTGCACGCATCGAGCAAATGGCCTGGTTGACAAACCACCCGAGAGTAACGTAATGATGCAGGCTCGATCTTTGATCGCGACGGTCCTTCGTGGAAGGATGGAATTTCACTCTACTCTTCCACATACGTTGTAACCTTTCCGGAGAATTTTTTAAGAATATTACTTAAGTAGAAATGGGACCAAACGTAATATCGTCTCCACAGAAATATTTAAATAAAAAAATAATAAATGGGAGCCAAACGTAACCTCCCTAGCAATTGAATTTAATGACAATAAAAATAAGAATCGCAATCTGACTCAAGATGTAAGCTCCCACGAAAATGATGAAAAACAATTCAGTGCTAATGAAACTTCAGTGACAATGAAAATTCAATTAAACCGAAATATCGGTCTTTGGCCCTGTGCAAAAAATCAGAATTAATTTCTTACCTCAGTGAAACTGCATGTCAAATTTCTGCTCTTATTGTTGGCCACGGCTTGGAGGAAATGCATTGCAAATAATTTTTTTTTTTGAAATTTAACTGAAACTTTTCTTTAAAGGAAATGGAAGGAGATCGTTAGTTCAATTAAAAGGTTCTTTTGAAAAAAATTGCTTTGAAATCAAAATTATTATTGGGGCGATTATTGCACAAATTAGTTACAGTTAATTTACATTATTAGCTGAGCGCATTTAAAAATAATATACCTCGTCCTGAATCTTGACCAGAATGCCATGTCGACGCCCGCCGACTCCTCACACACAACTGCACTCGACTGCTACTACCGACATACTGCAGTGCTCACAGACTGCCCACTGACAGACTGCTCGCAACTGTACTGCACGACTACTACCGACCGACTACTGGACGCAACTGAACTGAGCTACTGCTACCGACAGAGTGCACTGCACGACGACTACTAGAGTACTGCTCGTAACTCTCGCGCGGTCAAGCGCAGACTAACCACGATAAAAGGCTCTCTGGTCAAAGATTTTATCATGCCTCACCATCGCTGCTACGTTACATACGTGTTTCATAACCCTCCACTGGGGGGGCAAAAATTTGGCAGAGATGGTGAGTCATTTGGACTTGCCATCGCAAGAAATTTTTACAATTTACAGAATATTCAAATGTAGTTCATAAATTAAATGTGGTGCACATGCACCAAGTACAAAATATATCAGACAAAGACAAAATGTGAGTACAAAGCATAGTAGCAAATCAGAAAAATGTATATACAAATTATTTGACAGATAACAAAGTGCACACGCACTGAAAAAATTCTTTAGCATTTTCAGAACAAATAAACAGAATGGCAAAAAATCATGTTGACAAGTGACATGAGTGCACATGCACTGGAGTTAAGGACATATCAGCAAATGACGAAATGTATATACAATGAGTAACAAATGACTGAAGTATTGAACATACAGAATGAGTACAAATCATATTGAAAAATGAGAAAAGTGCACAGGCACTGAAATTCAGTAGAAAACATATTAACACATAACCTAAGTGTACATGCACTGTAGTTCAGAACATATCATTAAAATAAAAATGTATATACAATATAAAAGACAAGAGTGCACATATACTGTACTTCAGAACAAATCGAAAAAAAATGTCTTTAGCATTTTCACAACAAATAAACATAATGGCAAAAAATCATGTCGACAAGTGCCATAAGTGTACTCGCACTGGAGTTCAGCGAATCGAAAAAAAATGTATAACCCATGAACATTCATGATGTTAGCAAAAAATGATCTTCAATATGTGACAAGAAATAGGTTAGGAAAGGGAAGGATTGCATCATGGTTGTAGCACTTTAGATTGCACACAGCTGTTCTGAAAGTCCATATCTTTCCACAGAAGTACAACACCAAGCGACACAATTTGAAGTTCTTTTTCCATCATAATTTATCAGCGTAGCCAAGACACTGAACTGTCGTAGTAATGTTCCATATTTTCATTTTGGCAGTACACTAGGTACACCAAACAGTGGGACCATAATAACGTCTTCATCGCTCACGGTGGTGGACAGCATGTCGTGTCAACACCACGCTCTTACAAGCCACACCAACGTAGAATTAGTGCAAAAACCAAATATAGTGCTCCATGATCATGAGGATGGACAGGACAAATCGACATTCCAGTAATTCAGGGTAGTTAGCTCATAAGGTGAAGGACATTAAGTCACATAATATTGAGAATTACAGTAGTAGTTTGCGGCATTCGTAGCCTAGTTATTGAACATTTCTGTATCAAGTATGTAGTATTACAGAATAATGTTCATAAAATTAAATTATTGGCATCATGGGTAATCGTATTACAATAAACAGTGGCATTCCTTAGCCAGTTACAAAGCATATTTAGTATGACAGAATAATGTTCATCAGACGTCTTAATTGAAAAGGAGAGTCAATTATTGGCCTAGCATTAACATAATACATTGAGTGATACAAATTATTGGCACTCATTGGCCATTTACCAAAACATGAAAAGTCAACATTGAAAACAAGAGCTAATTAGTGGCATAACTAATAACATAATTCATTTAGTGACATTAATTATTGGCACTCAGTGGCCAGTAATAGAACATGAAAAATCATCATTGAAAACAGGAGCTAATTAATGGCATAATTAATAACGTAATTCATTAAGTGACACTAATTATTGGCACTCAGTGGCCAGTTATTATAACATGAAAAGTCATAATTGAAAACAGGAGCTAATTGATGACATAATTAATATATAATTCATTAGTGACATTAATTATTGGCACTCAGTGGCCAGCAAGTATTGAATAGAATAAAACATTGTTCATCATTCAGTATTATTCAGATCATTAAGAAGTCATTATTAAAAATCAGCTAATTACAATCATAGCATTAATAATCACGGGCATTATAGGTAGTCTCATTACAATAAAACATTGTTCCTCATTCAGTATTATTCAGATCATTAAGAAGTCATTATTAAAAATCAGTTAATTACAGTCATAGCATTAATAATCAGTGGCATTATAAGTAGTCTCATTACAATAAACAGTGGCAGTTATTAGCCAGTTACAAAGCATTATTTTATATATATATTTTTTGTCTCATTAAGAAGTCATTACTCAAGTGACATACTATTCAGAGCTAATCAGTATTATTCAGAATTATCATAAACCAGTGACATTATGTGGGACTGGTAATACATTTTTTTGTTAGCAATGCATTGCGTTGGGATCGATAATTAATTGCTGAGGCATAACACTATTTGCTTTTGACCTATTGCTGCAAATGAGGATAGGTAATCGTCATTCGTCATGAGTCAGCTGTAGCAAGGTTATGTAACAAGGCAGTATGTGTGATCATATTTATAAATGATAGACACAAATGGGTAAAAAAATAAAAATGCAAGTACTAGAACAGGTATAATAAGTAACAGGTTTAGTAACTATCATGAAAAGCTTCTCCTGGAAAAAAATACAAAATGGATTATTGAGCTGAAAGAAGAAACGCATACTATGCTGAAAAGTAGTGAACTTCGAATTAACAGGTAGTGAAATGTGTATAAAAATGTGTTCCATAGCTGTCCTTTCCAAAAGCTTCAGTCATCATACCATGCAATATAACACCTGCTGTCAAAGCAAACTGCAACAAATACTTAAATAACTACATAGCATAAATACATAACTTCAACATTATCCTCATCTGTAAAGAAAAAACTGCATTATCAATCACTTCATTATCCATATTATCATAACTTCATTATTATCATCACCTATAAAGAAAAACTTCATTATTCATAACAGCATATCCTTCATCATTATTCATCAGCATTCATTATCATCTGCAAAAAAATCACTTCATTACTCATTACACAACTATTCCTTATCTCTAGCATATTTCATCACTAAAACTAAGATGTGTAGTTCTGTCTGACAGCCTGCATCAATCGCCTTGTATTCTGAAAGAAAAAATTAGTTAAGACTGCTATTCTATGATGAGTATAGTATATTCTTGTTAATGCTTGTTAATCATGATCCATTTACTCTTCCTCATAAAGTTATTGCATCTTCTTTCGTTTATTCCGTAGGTGAAATTCCATTTCTGTTGAATTTATTTCTTACACTCATCATTTCTTTCTGAAATTGATGAACAAAGATTAATGTCTTGCATTTAAATCATATACCCACTAAATAACGACTGGTTTATGGTGACATAATTAACCATACAGCGTAACATGACAGAAAACGTAAAATATCAAAGACATTGACAGTGTTCAGATGCAAAAATGTACACAGAATAATACAATGCAGCAGCAAAAAGAAAAATGTAAAACAGTCACGATGTTGAGATATCATAGGGCAAAAAGAATGTCAAAATCAACTGGTGTGTTATACCTTAATCATTTCACAGTGCATATAAACAAAACTGGAATACAATCATACACAAAAAAAATGGAAAATGTGCACGGTCTGATGTGCAACGACAAGAAAAACGACCTGCTAACCTTACCTTGCCGGGCACTTGCCAAGAAAAAATACGATAATCATCAGTAATTAGTCATATGAATATAATTGCATTAGTAAATGGCATCATAGTGTGTTGAATCATACAGTGTCTTCATTCAATAAAGGGTTTAATATTTGACCAATGGTGGTTGCCTTTCGATTTTCTGGTTCTCAAAGTTTCGACGTGTACAACATTGGGATGAGGAATGCTGCGAATCCGATATGGACCTGCGTATAGAAGTTCAAATTTACTGCACTTGCCTTTTAATTTGCTGGATAAATAGTGTGTACGTACTAATATCTTCTGTCCAACGTGAAAGTCTCGGTGTCTACAAACCTGTTTTTGCTGTCTTCTCCGGCGCTCTGCGGCACGTTTGATGTTGTTCAGCGCAATGTCAATTATTTCATGGTGTCGTAGGCGACGACATTTAGGGAAGTTTACTAATTCTTTAATTTTGTTTGGTGGTTCAACGTTTTTCAGTATAACAAACGGAGATAGCATAGTGGATTCATTTGGAATGGAATCAATTACATCTTGGAATGAGAGTATGTGTGTATCCCAATCAATATGTCTTTTGTGGCAGTATATTCGGCACAGCTTACCAATTTCTTTCATTAACCGTTCACAAGGGTTCGAAGAAGCATGGTACTTGGATATACAGATCGGAGAAATGTTTCTAGCTCGTAACATACGTGTCCATGTAGCTTGCTGTAAAAGAATTTTGCGTAGTTGCGTGCGTTCGTCGTCTGTATTTGCACTGCTTCGTTTAACCTTATCGGAAATCATCTGCATTACGTCGTAGTCAGTTTCGTCTGGAGTATTATAGTTGTGTACGTACGTATCCGTGAACAATGTGGGATTACAGTCTATGTTACCTGTTGCGGAAATGACCTCTATGCGGTTAATTGTTTGCTCTTCCGCAGATAATGAGTGCAGAAATTCTAAAGCAAGTTGTACGTTTTCATCCTTTAACATTAAATAAGAATTCTGGAAATCAATAACTGCGTCGTGTTGTACCAGAAAATTCGTACCTAAAATTACGTCTGTTGTCAATAAAGGAACAATCCAAAAATTTGAGTGGAAAGTATGACCTCCAATACAAAATGATAAATGCGTCTGTAATTTAACGTCTACTCCTTTACTCGGTACTGCTCCTTTTACTTTCATTTTGCCTAATGGTAATGTAGGATACGTATTCTCTTTGTTGCACTCGTTAAAAGTTTCTTCGTTTATTACTGATATCGGTGAGCCGGAATCAATTACTACTGAAAATATCGATGAACCAATTTTAATTTCGATAACAGGATGTGAAATGGTTTTCTGAACAAATGGTCTTTCCTGCAAGAGAGTGTCTCTGATATCGTCAAAAGTAATTACATTTTCGTGAACAACATTTTGTGTGTCTAAAGTAGTGCTTACGTTACTGGAATATGCAATCTGTACTGTGTCTGGTCAAATTCTGTCGTACATGCTATTGTTGACGGGAGGATGCTGTGGCATTTCGACTATTTGAACTGCTCTGTTATTTCTTACTGACGTGTTACGCTGTAGATGACACCTATTGCCTGGTTCATTCATGATTATTTGTTGTTGCTGATGTCCTTGCTGCTGAAAAGATCGACTGTTATAAAAATTACGCTGAAAATTGTGCTCATCATTTTTTTTTACGTCTGTCATGATAGTAATTTCTATACGGCGCATTGCGATACGAGTTGAAATACTGTGTTTTCTGTACGTAGTTATTTCTTTGCTGCCATGCGTTACTATTTGTTGGACCAGGGACTATACGTCCACGCGGCGAAACATTAAAGTTAGGTTGACCTTGTGCACTACATTGTTGGTTAGGTATGCTAACCGGCTGACTTTCATGCTGTTGTGGTGGAAAACATCTATTGTTACAAAAATGTGGTTCCTGTTACTAATAATTTTACACATACTGATGATTACGATTTTATCTGTAATTAAAATTACGGCGGTAGTTGTCATTACGGGAGTGCCTACTGAAAATTGTCACATTCGGTAAAAGATTTGTCATATCGGGTTTTGCATTACAATGTTCTTAATCCTACAAAGAGCAATAGTTAAAGAGCAGTTTTGATAGATATAAAGGATAGTAGAAGAGAAGGCAGCAGTGCAGAAAACTAAAGATGAAACAGCACTACTACAGCTCGGAGCCCTATGCACGCTACGGCACATATTCATTAAAGCGTAATGAATCCCCTGAGGTCATTTACGCACTGCAAATAAATTTTAGCTTTTGAGTTACAGGCAATAGCGGTAAAATTCCAAAGGCAAATTGTTGTATCCGTGCTAATTCAAATTTCCTCATTACAGGCAATGCTGATGAAAATGCAATAGCAAATTGTCGCATCTGGTTCAAAGCTAGTTTCTGCATTACACGCAATAGCGGTGAAAGCATAAAAACAAATTGTCGTATACAGCTCAAAGCGTGTACCTGTGTTCTGTCATTATTAAATTCTTTACATTTTCTGGCGGATAAAAATTGCTCGTAATCTACGTTCTCGTCATTGAACTTGTGTGTGAATCTGTTCGTCTGTGTCATTATTAAATTCTTTACATTTTCTGGCGGATAAAAATTGCTCGTAATCTACGTTCTCGTCATTGAACTTGTGTGTGAATCTGTTCGTCTGTGTCATTTCGTACTTCAAGTTGCGTAGCTTTTCAGATTTTATGTCGCGTGGCTTTTCGGATTTTAAGTCGCGTAGTCTCTGTAAATTGTTCACATTATACACGCTGCGTGACTCTGACAAATGCTCGCAACGTGGCGGATTCTGTGACGTATTGGTGACTGAAATAGTTTTCAACTCTGTTACTGTAACACTTTCGTCAATTTGGTTGATCTGTCGTGCAAATTTCTCATCAACTTCCGTATTCGGAGTGTGTGAAACTTCCACTGACTCTAAATTAACTTCGTCGCGAATCTGTACTGTGTTTTTAGGGCATTGTTCGGTGACTGCATTAACTTCGTCTTCATGTGATTCTGTTGTGCCTACACGTGTGCCACTTAATTCTTGTGCAACAGTGCCAACTTCTTTATTACTGTTATTAGCACAAGCCTTAGTATCCTCACGTAATTGTTCTTTACTGTCCTGACATTGCACGGTAACAGCTGTAATCTGCTCACTAACTTGTTTGTTCTGTTCTTTAAGGTCGTCTTGTTTTTCGCTTGTGAGTTCGAAACTTTTATCAATTGTTTCGCCAAGTTGTTTGATCTGTTCACTAAGTTGTTTGAGATTTACATCATTATTGTCTAGTTTTTCAATAATTTTATTAAATTTTTTGTCCTGTTCACTAAATTGTTGCTTGAAATCTTCACTCTGTTGTTGTAGCAATCTTGCCATAATTTGTTCAAAGCTAAAGTTAGCGTTTATACTCTCTGTGCTGTTTAGTGGTGGATCTGGAACTCTCTCGCTTACTGTAACCATTTGGTTATTCTGAGATTTACAAAAAGGTTTACCAGTCAAATGTACACTATCAGTCATTATTTCGGAATTAAATAAATCCGTCGTACTTTCACTACACTGACCATTTTCATTCGAAAAATTTGTCTGCATGTTACTTGAATTTTCCAAACCGGTTGTGTTCAGCTGGGTAGCGCTCATTACAATAGAGCATCCCGCGTCATCAATTGTCGTAAAATTAACAGAAGAGACAATTGAGTTCGTTTGTTCATTATTAAGGTAAAAGTCATCACTAGTGGTTGGAATGCATTGATTGTCAGTGAACGCAGGATTGTCATCATTACACTGCGTGTCACATGTCCTATCGGTAAAGTTGTTTGAGTCGGTTGTTTCATTCATAATACCTCGCGATACACTATTCACAGTCTTTCGCGGCATTTTTACAATATTCACAATTATTCACAAAACAAATAAGCACAATGCAAAAACAACACACAAATACAACAGAGCAACGAATTGCCGTTGACCTATAGAAAGAATGTCACAATATTAGTAAACGCGTTGCGCCAAATCCTAATTATATCTAAGCAAATAAGAGCAGATATCTGACTGTTTTTCAAAAGACTCTCAACGAAATTCGATCCTGGACTGGGTGTCGCCAAGTGTAACCTTTCCGGAGAATTTTTTAAGAATATTATTTAAGTAGAAATGGGACCAAACGTAATATCGTCTCCACAGAAATATTTAAATAAAAAAATAATAAATGGGAGCCAAACGTAACCTCCCTAGCAATTGAATTTAATGACAATAAAAATAAGAATCGCAATCTGACTCAAGATGTAAGCTCCCACGAAAATGATGAAAAACAATTCAGTGCTAATGAAACTTCAGTGACAATGAAAATTCAATTAAACCGAAATATCGGTCTTTGGCCCTGTGCAAAAAATCAGAATTAATTTCTTACCTCAGTGAAACTGCATGTCAAATTTCTGCTCTTATTGTTGGCCACGGCTTGGAGGAAATGCATTGCAAATAATTTTTTTTTTTTTTTGAAATTTAACTGAAACTTTTCTTTAAAGGAAATGGAAGGAGATCGTTAGTTCAATTAAAAGGTTCTTTTGAAAAAAATTGCTTTGAAATCAAAATTATTATTGGGGCGATTATTGCACAAATTAGTTACAGTTAATTTACATTATTAGCTGAGCGCATTTAAAAATAATATACCTCGTCCTGAATCTTGACCAGAATGCCATGTCGACGCCCGCCGACTCCTCACACACAACTGCACTCGACTGCTACTACCGACATACTGCAGTGCTCACAGACTGCCCACTGACAGACTGCTCGCAACTGTACTGCACGACTACTACCGACCGACTACTGGACGCAACTGAACTGAGCTACTGCTACCGACAGAGTGCACTGCACGACGACTACTAGAGTACTGCTCGTAACTCTCGCGCGGTCAAGCGCAGACTAACCACGATAAAAGGCTCTCTGGTCAAAGATTTTATCATGCCTCACCATCGCTGCTACGTTACATACGTGTTTCAACGTCTCACGCGTTTATGCAAGTGCTTTACTTTCCACTGCGAGGCTGTAATCTGTTCAAATGCGGCATTCTACCTGTACGCAGCGCTCATTGTAACTGTGTGTGTGCTTACAAATGGCGTAAGGGGTGACCTCCTGATCAATACAGGAGCAGTTACAGTAGCGACACACCTGCACGCTATAACGGACTGATGCAAACTTTTGTTGGTTGTGTAAACAGCAGCCCCAGTCTCCGAAGTGGTCACAGTTCTGAAGTAGTAGTTCCATTTAACACTTAGGATCAGATGGATTAAACATACAGCAAACTGTCCTATAGGTGTTTGCACTGCGTGCTAGTTCGGAAGGAAGGAAAGAAGTTTAGAGTTCAACGTCCCCGTCAACATTTACATCATTAGAGACGGAGAACAAACTCGGAATGTTTCAAGGAAAGGGAATGAAATCGGCCTTATTCTTTGAAAGGGACCATCCCGATATTTGCGTTGAGCGATTTAACTAAATCACGGAACACCTGAATTTGGATGACCAGACGCAGATCCGAACGGTTGGCTCCCCGAATGGAAGTCCAATGTGCTAACCACTGAGCCACCTCGCTCGGTGCTAATTCGGTGAGACAGAAAGGATTTGTCACCCGCGCTCTGAAGATTCGATGTCAGCATTCTGATCAAAGTAATATGGCAGATCAATGATAGTTAAGCAAAAGTGCACTGAGTTAGCAGGAGTAGCTACAGCTGTGAAGTGATTCGCGTAGCAGAGTTCAGCTCCTGAAATAACTGAAATTTCTAGATATACTTACAGATACCAGAGCCATTCACGGATTCGATAAAACTAAATAGTATTTCTAGACTTTATATTCGTTGAAGAATACAAAGAAAAAAGTCATATTGCTCCCAGGCTAATACAAATCTTTTGCTCAGACGCTTCTTTGGTAGCCTGTGTGTCAGGTTAGCTGCGTATTTTATCAAGCAGCTTATCATTTTGCCTCCAGTCACCTTTCCACCAGGAATTGAACCGGAACCCTCCGTGTTAATGGCCAACATCGGTAACCGCTAGAACACGGAAAGCGATTAGCAAACTAGAGAACTACATCTGTATCATTAACGATAAACAAACTTCTTTTTAGCATATTACGCATCTTTATCTTTTCGTTTTTTCATGATATTGTAATCGAGTTTCAGGTAGCCCTATTATTTCTTAAAATGTGTTATCTTGAAACACACCATGAAAGACCTAAATTGTTGTGTGAATTCGTAGTGTTACACTGTCTTTGGACATTAATACAATAAATGTAGTCAGTGTGGTCACCACAGACTGTTGGACTATCAGCCTTGAACCATGTTGGTGTAAGAACCTATGTTTTGTTATGTACCCATGTGTGTAACAATTCCCTCTGATTTTGTAAATGTATAATCTCCAACAGGCAGGATTAAAAATACTGCTATAATCGTCGAAACGAATTCAGTTTTCCATAACCGATAAATGTTTCAGATAACGAAATACGAAGTAAATTATTGGAAAACTGAAATAGGTAATAAAAAGGAAAGCACTCCGTCTTCAGGCCACGAGAGGCCTCGGTGGAGGATGCGGACAGGAGGGGCGTGGGGTCATCACACCGCTCTCCCGGTCGTAAGATGGTATTCTTGACCGAAGACGTTAGTATTCGATCGAGCAGCTCCTCAATTGGCATGACGAGGTTGAGTGCACCCCGAAAAATGGCAACAGCGCATGGCGGCTGGATGGTTACCCATCCAAGTGCCGGCCACGCCCAACAGCGCTTAACTTCGGTGATCTCACGGGAACCGGTGTATCCACTGCGGCAAGGCCGTTGCTGAAAAAGGTAATAACGTGGTAATATAGTCTCATGTTCACAATTATAACCATCGCCCATAATGCGTTAAACCAACACAAAAATCAGTGACAAAAAAACTGTCACCTTCATAACACAGTTCTCAAATTAATTAGAAGTTGTCATACATACGAAAAGCTGTTGTATTAAGCGCTGGGTAACTGGTAAAGACTTAACAGTAACAGCTGTTGTATGAAAGTGCCATAGTTATTGTAACAGCAGGTAACAAACAGTCATTCCATAGTTTTATTTCGTCCAAGGAGTCACAGTGGCTAAGACGATATTATTGATATCACGAACAGTTCTCTTCGCATCTCCATTCGGCGACTCTTATTTGGAAAGCATATGTTTTTTTTAAAAAAATCACGATGTACTGAATACCTGGTTGGTTCCTTCAATTATGTGACAGTTAATTCCTTCATCTAACTTTTTCAACCAAATTATTACCGTGTCCTTAACCATGTTTACGTCCATATTCCCTTATTTTATAAGTGTACGAGTGACCTCGGTTACCAGTCCTTTGACTTCGAAATTCACTTTTATGCTATTTTACAAGTTGTAGAGTAAGGGAAAAGTTCTGTCATACGTCTGCCGTTTCATTATAAGGTCATTTTTCTCCTTCAAGCACTGTTTTGTTGACTGGTATGTATTATTTGGTTTCGTGCTCATAAATACGAAATGTTCACTTGATCAGCAGCGTTCAGGTATCTTCCTCTCGTAAACTTTTAGTGTTGTGTCTTAAGAGCTACTTTTTTCTGTTGGCAACGGTGATGAGTGCATTTGTCTAGTATACTGCTAATGATGATGAAATAGGTCAGAGACACAGTGAAACCTACTCTTCCAGACGAAAACAGGGCGGTCGGCCATCCTTATCCAGTGGACAAAACACAATCAACCATATCACATGCCTTCACCAAATGAAGCTGCAAGCAGGTTTGGGATGTAACCCAGCAAGTTGGCCTGTTAACGATACACATTTCACCACTACCAGGGCATAACACTCGACACGCCCGTGCTGTTCGGCACTGCGTCAGTGTGTCTTAAAGTCTCGATTTCCTATGATGCTGAGTAAGAGGTAAACATATCATGAGGCACATATACCACAGGTCTCCTCCCACACAAACGACCTCCAAGAAGGCTTCTTCGCACCGTACATAAGCATACAAGTCGACAGTATGACGTCTACATGCAAACTGTTTCATGTTGCACATCTTATTTGTCAAAAGCTAACACCAGAGGCTTTTTATCAGCGTTAGCACTCCACTGCCGCGGAAGGTAAATACTGAGCGCCCTTGTAACCTCACATAGTTCTTGTCTTGCATTCTACTTTCACTTGTAGTCCACTGCAGGTCATAATAGTAATGCTACTTGAAAAACTGTATTGACCATTCCCAGTAAACAATACAACATGCAATCTATTTTATGTAAATGTTCACCAACTTTGAACGGAAGGTCGCAAGTACAGAAACTATAAAAGTGTGGCAGCATCATGGGATTTTAATGTACCAAATACTACGCAATGGTTGTTGTGTCTATTATGTTTCTTTTTACGGTATATACATCCATACTCTGATATGACAGTAAAGATCATGACAGAGATACTTCCTGTTGCACCGTACCTAACATATTTTTGAAATTCAGTACACGTCTGTGCGAAATATTACTTATTAAATTTTAATATACGATCCTCGTATGTGCATGGTTGAAGAGTGTACCAGCTTTCACCATTAACACCGTTTCATTGAAATTTCTAAAGTATATTTCCGATAAATCTTAAACGTATTCCTATATTCTTTTTATCACTTCCTATTCTTCATACTTCCTTTAACGCGCAAGCAAGGATGTGGCAATTCACTTTGTCCTTGTATGTATACATTCGTTCTCCTCTATTGGTCCAATGCGATATAGAACCCATATAATGTCTGTTTCCCATATAGTTGAACAGTGTTCCAGTATAGCCTGTAGACAAATTTTATAAGCGGTCTTTCTCGTAGTTCCTCTGCAATTTACCAGTATTCTATCTACGACTTATGCTATACGATCGTTTTACTTAACATCGCACTCAATTACTCCAGAAACTTGGATGAATACAGTGATGGCTCATTCGTAAATGTAGATGTTATTAATTTTTTTATGTTTTGTGATTTACAATTCATTTAGTTTCTCTATATTTAAAACTAATAGTTAATATTCGTAAGATTTTGGCATTTTGTCAGTATCTGATTCGACATTACTTTGGTTTCATTTTACATCAATTATTCCAAGATAACTATCCCCTTTGTCATTACTAATAACAGAAATAACAGTTTTTGTGGATAAAGCGCAATATTCTCCCTCCCAAGAAATTTTCAGTCCAGTTAGTATAATATCTCGTGCGGTATTGTTTTCTTCTTGGAACGAAATTTTTTCGATGTAAAGTAGTACAGAATTCATGAGGTTACGCCCATCCATGGCTCTCAGGATATCCTATTGTGCGTTTGATACCAGCTTTATTTCCAGAAACTCTTGAAGTTGCCATGAAGATGGTCATTAATTTCCTGGCAGGCCATTACTATTGAACCTAGAATGTGTTAGACAATTGTACTATACATCAAGAATATGGGATGGTAGTTCTGTTTGTTAATTAGTTACATGTTCTATGGATCATTTTGCACGGTAGATCGTAATGATTTTACATTTTACGTTCACATAGTAAATTAATTTTTACATAAAGTTACATTCTGAACATTTCTGTATTTTTTCCGTTTTTTACAAATTAAAAAAAGTAGTACAGATGTGAGTTAGTAATTTCTACCCTCCACCTTTTACACATTACAATAACAGAAATTCTTCTACGGAATAGAAGAAGCTGTCAAGGAGAAACTTTCTCAGTTTGTTATCAAATTTAGCTGTGCTGTCTGTCAGATAGTGTTAAAAATTTTTTGTTGTAGCATTGTGCAGCCCTTTTTGTGCTAAAGACAACCTTAATGTGGAGTAACGAATGTCATTTTTTCCTTCCGGTATTGTAGTTATGTACTTCATTGTTCTTTTTTAACTGTAGTGGATTATTTACAACAAACCTCACGAGGGAATACATACACTGAGAAGCAATAGTCAGAATGCCCAACTCCTTAAACAGATCGTAGGTGAGCCTCACATACAATTCTTATATCACGATTTTGCTCACTGAGAACTTTGAGTTACCCCAGAACATTATTCCATATGACACTATTGATGAAAACATGCAAAATATGTAAATTTACTGATTTATCACTCCCCAAGATTTGCAATGATTCTAAGCACAAATGTGGCTGACTAAGTTGTTTCAGGAGTTCCAAAATGTGTTTTCTCCAATTTAAATTCTCATCAATATGGACCCCTAAAGATTTTGAAGTTTGCGCCCTATCTATTATTTCCTCACCATGTGTTTCACTTATCGGTGGGGTAGTACCTATAGATGTACAGAGCTGAATATGTTGTGTCTATTCAAAATTGACAGTGAACTTTATCTGCCATTTCTTCTGCTTCTGTGTGTATGCTTGGATTGATTTCAATACTAGTGTCATCTGCAAAAAGAACTAATTGCGTTTGTTGTATACTAGGCGGCAGTTCGTTTACACGTGTGAGTAACAGTAGTGAACCTAAGATTGAACCTTGTGATACCCCATACGTGATTTCTCCCCAGTCAGAATTATGTCTCAGGACTATATTGCTTGACTGACTGAGTACAACTTCCTGCATTCTTTTGGTTAGATATGACACTGTCCATTGGTTGCTGTAAGATCAGTTTCGCAAAACATCAATTTATCTAGGAGAATACTATGATTCACGCAGCCTTAGCGAGGTCGCTGATAATACCAACCGGCGCTATTTTATTATTTAATGCTTATTAAATCTGGGGAGTGGACGTGTAAATGTCATTCTCAGGAGAGCAACCGTTCTGAAACCCAGACTGTAATTTGCTAAGGATACTAGTGTTGCTAACGTGAGATACTACCTTTTTAAAAACGTTGGAGAATGATGTCAGCAATGAAATCGGCCGGTAGTTACTGTCATATCTCTTATCGCCTTTCTTAAATAGGGGATTGACAACGGCATATTTTTCTCTCTCTCTGGAAAAATATCTTGAGTTAATGATGCATTACATATTCCAGATACGACTGGGCTTATTACAAGGGTACAAATTTTTAGTACAGTACTGGAAACTCTATCAAAACCAGATTAGCTCTTATTGTTGGAAAATGTATAATTTTCTTAATTTCAGAAGTAGACGTTGGTGAGACATTCATAAGATCGAATTTTAAGAAAGTTCCAATTTCAACAAACTGCTGTGATTTTTCTCTTGAACTGTTTGTCCCTATGCTTTTTACTATATTCAAGAAATAATTATTAAATCCATTTGGTACCTGTAGCTCATCATTTATAGCCCTTCCACTCAGTTCAATAGTGGTGTCTCTTTCTGTGGCTACTTGTCCTGTCTCCTATTTAGTCTCGTTCTGTGGGTAGTCGTCCTGTCTCTTGTTTCACTACATTCCATATAACTTTAAGTCTGTTGTCGGAAGTACTGATTTCGAGATTATGTGCATGTTCATTCATTTTTAATAACCTTTCTGAGCAATTTTGAGTAGTTTTTTTAGTGTACATCTACTGCAGATCCCTGCTCGTTCTTGTCAAAAGATACATTTCCCTTTTCCTTTCACAATATACTTTAATCCTTCTAGCGATCTGGTTTTTTTCCCTGGCTGTTTAGTGTCCTTTCTGACTAGCTTATAATGAAATATATTTTCAAATAATTATATGAATTTATCATGAAACAGATTAAATTTTATGTTAGCATTTGGTTCATTATAAATTACGTCCCGTGTCAGCTCTTGTAAACTATTCTTAAAAACATTTGTCCTGGAGTCATTAATTATTTTAACTGATTTCCACTGAGGAGTATCCATACTGTAAGGCGCCATGTTATTAATCATAACGAAATGTGCATCATGATCAGAGAGAACATTTGTTACTGGGTAAACAGTTATTTTCATACTTTGAGCTTCATCAACGGGAACGTTATCAATTAGGGTCCCTAGAGTCTTTATCCACCCGTGTTGGAAAATTAATTATCGACAACAAATTTTAGGATCCAAATAAGGTTTCCAAGGTAATTTGTCCTATCATAATTCTTTGCAAAATCTGCATTCAAGTCGCTACAGTTTATTAATAGTGGATTTAATCAATAGTGACAGTTCTCCGTGCATGCGGCTTGTGTTTAAAAATAGAGCAAATTTTCAGAACTCGATAGGGACGTCTTAGAGTCTTCATACGTAGCCTTCTTTATATTGTCGGTACGATGAGAGAGAGCAGGCGCGCCCGTTTTGTGTGTGTGTGTGTGTGTGTGTGTGTGTTTCTTCTGGCTCTGAAACAAGCACTTTCAGAAACGCAAAGGAAGACAATCACACAAAAGCAGTTTTACCACACATAATACTTTCTCAACGGTAAAACAATTAGTTAACAGCATTTCCGATGAGATGCCCCGAGAAAGATCTACCTCTTACTCTGGTGAAGCTCTCTCAGTTGTGACGCGTGTCGTGAATAAAATAAAATTGTAAGAACTAAACGGTGGTGCTGAGAAAAAGCTGTGAAATCAGTAATTTCTCATCCTAGCAGAAAACTGTTTACCTAAACCATTACAGAGATACGGAATGCTATTGCTCATTGCAGCTGCTGAGTGTTTACTACTTGAGAGTAAAAACATTCGTTTCAGAAAGTTCTGGGAAGAATTAGACTGTCACTGTTACTACGCGTGGAAATATTTTGTGATGTAACACGAATGTTTATTAGCGTTGAGAAACAAGGAGTGACGCGGCTGCGTACCGTGGTAAATGCTGGTCGTCTCCTGTCTCTTATGTCTTACTCCGTTATTGTGATTCCTAAATCAGTATCTATACCTCTACTCCGATAATCAACATATCGCGGGGTGCGGTGAACGGCGGATAATAGGCGTGATATACAAATATTATTTAGCCCCATCCAGTCGCATTCACGAAATTCTGCAAGATGAACATTTCTCCGCGTAAGTCGCGATTTCTCTAATTTTATCGACATTGTCATCTCGTGAGATATATTTGGAAGAAAATAATACGTTTCTTGATTTATCTTGAAATATATGAACTTGCCATCATAATCATAAATTTCTATGCCATTTATTACGCCTTTCTTCCAACAACCCTCGCTGAATCAACAAATCCGAAATGTAAGTGCTTTACTCATCTTTCACTTTTCTCTCCCTCTAAGAATCCACGAAACAAGAAGTACCTCTCTCTCTCTTTTTCTCTTCCTCCCACCCTCCCTCCCTCCCCCTCCACACAAACACATAGTGTACCATACTGATGGGTAATTCTCAGGAATCACGCAAATAAATTTTATGCGAGCATTAATTTCTCTTTCTTATCCTCCCTTAAAAGAATCAGTTTAGAATCTATCTTTCAAACATCTATATTACGCAGAGTGTTTCAGAAATAAGCACAAAATTTTTGTGGGATGGTAGGCTGGGTATAGACAATCATTTTAAGTGCACGAACATGGGGTCTGTGACTCGTAGATAGTGCGCTAGGCACCGCCAAAGCGCATTCGCCTTGCCTGGAGGAAACACCACTCGAAGTGTGCGACACTCTCTTGATGGCACAGCTCAAGCCGTCGGACCACGGAACGGCGGATATTGGGTATGTTCTGTTGGCTTAATCTAGGACGTCTGCTGCAGCAACAGCAATTCGAGCTACGAGTTCTTCCATAACGCTGGCCGGTGTGGCCGAGCGAGTCTAGGCGCTTCAGTCTGGAACCGCGCGACCCCTACGGTCGCAGGTTCGAATCCTGCCTCGGGCATGGATGTGTGTGCTGTCCTTAGGTGAGTTAGGTATAAGTAGTTCTAAATTCTAGGGGATTAATGACCTCAGATGTTAAGTCCCATAGTGCTCAGAGCCATTTGAACCATCTTCCATAGTGTTTACAGGACTTTGATGCAGAAGTGCCTTCAAGTGCTTTCAAAGATAAAAATCAATTGGTGTGAGATCCGGGTATCTTGCAGGCCATTGAACTGGTCCATTACGTCCAATCCAGAGTCCAAGCTATTCTCTGTACAAGAGTCTTCTTACTTGATTTGTAAACTGGGGAGGTGCCCCATCATGCTGGAAAAACATTAGTCTTCTGGTTTGAAGCGGCACATCTTCGAGAAAACCAGGATGTACGTGTTCGAGAAATACGTGGTAAACACGACCAGTTAGAAGATGTGGAAAAATGTTAGCTTCGACAAGTTGGTTGTTAATAATTCCAACCCAAAGATTAACTGAAAATCGTTCCTAAAAATGGCGGAAACCGTATCTCGAGGATTTTCATTAGGATAGACATAGGAGTTACGACTTTTGAACATTCTTTCGTGGGTGAAAGTCGATTCATCAGGCCACAGAACAACGTTTGCGAAGTCGAGAGTTCACATTATTTGCCAGAAAAACCATACGGCATAGTCGTTGACGGTGATCATCATAAAGAGTTCTCCAAACACGGCTAGCTCCAGCATTTAGAGCATGAACAACGGAGCGTACGCTATCTGAAGGATTGTCTAACATTTGTAATGCTAGTTTCTCGAAACCACGATTGCGAACACTCCGTGGTCGACCGCGCGCAATGAAATCTCTGATGTGCCGCTTTCACTGGGACAACGATCCATAGCAGCAAATATTCTCTGATTTGGTATTCATCTGTTTGGATGGCGTTCTGTGTACAATCGCCGTGCTCCTTCCGTAGATTCTGCGGCACCAAAGGCGTGTCTGCAAGTTGGTTTCATCAAACCTTTCATGTCCTCCGCATGATAACACAGAGTCAACAAACTTTTTACATTCGCAAGTGCATACAATTGTTCCATAACACACTTCTTTACCTTTGGTACAACACTTGATTACGAATTAAGTTGAGGTGGAAGCGAAGTACACAGACAACAGCTCACTTCCGGTACATAGCGCCGAATGAAGATGAAAGTAACTAGAACAGTGTTTCCTCGTTACGGCACGGGCACCAGTGACACTAGGCATCCAAACTTACGTGAACGTACCGCCCGTAATGCACTACCAGACGGACCGATGACTCTTTGAGGTCGCCTACCGTCGTAAATATGCTTCAGCGATGCCATGTCCGTGTACTTAAAATAATTGCCTATATCCAACCTATCATCACACAAAAAATAGTGTATTTATTTCTGAAACGCCCAAAATAGTCACATCTCCTTACGGCACTCCAAACGATATATTTAACATACTACTACCAGCGGTTTCTCGACGATAACTGTTTTGAATAACATCAGAATCTGGTTATTTGAATGTAAGTTGCAAGTTTTTCGAAGTGAAAACTCTATATGTCTTCTTGTATTTCACAGGAGTTTTACACTCCTTCGACTTTGTGTGAGCCTGTTTATCAGTAACTTCATTCTCCAGGTAATCCGTACCTTTTCCGAATAGTAGCGACATGCACAGTCTTAGATCTCTTTAGTAAAGTACTAAGGATGTGAAACGTCTAAACAGCCACGGAAATACTGCGTGTTGAAAATGTGGTTTCACGTGGATTACGTTTTTCATACCGCCGATGAATTCTTGAATAGCAATAAGTAACCATTTAAACTTGTTTGAATGGTAGTTAGGTTTATGAACAGTTGGATAAAATATGTACTGCTGTAGCGTACCATAATGATAACATATGTGTAGCTGTCGCGTAGATAACAGTTCTTGTGAATATAATCGAAATATCAAACTAGCAAATCCGAACTGTAGTACAGCTACAGTAACTTCTAGACCCTCATTAACAAGATGAGTGGCTGATCAGCTCGAGAAGACAGCTCACATTTACTGTAACCCTCTGCGAAAATAGAGAGCACCCTGATTAGAACAATAGGGTTCTTCACTGTTCAGCATCAAGCAGTACAACCACTCGGTCCAGTCACATTTATGTGAGTACCACATAAGTTCGACGTCAGCATGCAGTAGCCACTCACGCACGGCAGGTTGTAGCACTAGCAGTGGGGGGGGTATATAAAGCGTGTCGGTGAGAGAACAGTGCAGTACTTATCGTAATGCGGAAACGTCCACAAGGGCATGAGAATTGGCTTTCGGGCCAAGGGTTGAAGCATTTCCGAAATGGCTTAATATGTAAACTGATCGTCTGCCGCCATGTTTAAAATGTAATGATGCATGGCAAACTGGCGCTATCCAAAACCGGCACACAAGGAACTGTGGTGCACCATGAGCCACTGTTGGTAGGGGTAAACAGCGTCTGTGGTGAATGTGTACGGGCGAACAGACGGGAAACTGTTGAGCAACAGACTGCCCATACCAACCGAGGGGCTACCAACAGTGTCTCATTAACGGCCGTTCGGCGAATGTTGCTGCATGTGGGCCTCAGCAGTAGGCGCCTGGCTCACGCACCCACGCTGAATGCCGTTCAACGGCGACGAAGACTGACATTCGCACGCCAGTTGGACGTGCAGTGAGTGGCGACAGAGAGATTATTCAGATGAATCGTGCGTTTTATGCTCCATCGGATGGATGGCCGCTGGCGTGTAAGGCGTGAAATGTCTGAAAGTAAACACACTGCATCCATCGCCAGAATGATCCAGGTCGGAGGAGGGAGCGTTATGGTCTGGGAAATGTTTTCGTAGCACTCCCTCGGTGATCTCGTCATTCTAGAAGGCACAATGGATCAACGGAAGTGTGCCTGTATTCTTGGGGACCATGTTCACCCACACATGCAGTTTGTTTTTCCTCGAACACGATGGCATCTATCAGCAGAACAATGCGACGTGTCACACAACTCGCAGTGTGCGCACGTGTTTCGAAGAGTAACAGGATGAGTTTAACGTAGTCCCCTGACCACCAAACTCCCCAGATTTAAACCCAATCGAGAACCTGTGGGACCACCGCAAAACTGCTGTTCGCGTCATGGATCCTGCATCAAGAAACTCGGCTGAGCACAGCACTGGAGTCGGCATGGCTCCATATTCCTGTCTGTACTTCCCAGACTGACTCCCTTCCCGCAGCGGACCACGCTGCAAGAGATGGTTATTCGGGCTTTTGACGGGTTGCCGCAATAGTGTCACGAGACAGTGTAGTAACGCTCCGAACTCAACACCTGGATACGCGCTGAATCGGGACTGTTTCTTTTCCTTGCTCCCCCTATTTCAAACGAGTTATCGCACGTGGCAGGTATTGGGTGAACCGAAACTATTACCAGACTCCTTCGGTAATGCCATCGGATGAGGTCGATGGGAACCGGAAGGTAAGAATTTGTAGAAATAAACCCATACAAAAGACTTCACTACTAAGTAATTAACATTTCACTTTACTCAAGCGTTCGTAGCACCTGCTGATCAACAACGTTAGCGGTCGTAAAAAATTGATTTGTGTATGCCCTAGCATTGAACAATCAAACTGCTTAAAGAAATGCAAATTGCCGTAGAAACACGTGTAAAGCAAAAACTAACTGGAACAAATACACTGGTTAATGCTGAGCAGATAAGTAATACGCGTTCTCGTTGCTAGTCCAACAGATTAGGCAGAACCTTGAGACTCAGTAATTTCAAGGCAGTTTGGTATTTTTTCCCTTCTTCCTTGTCAACAGGAAAACAGACTAATCAAGGTAGAGAAAATGAGTTCTCCCAAAATTCATCTTAAGTAGAAATTCATTCTGAAATGTGTAGGTACAAGTTATCCTTCAAGTTCACGAATCGAAGATATTCATAACTTTCGTGTAAATTTGTGATAGGTCTCTGTTCTACGATCTCGTCCGCCCCTAATGTTATCATGCTGTGAACAGAGTATTACACCAGATCATAGGATAATTCACTGTTGCTTTCAAGTTTCATTTGTGTAAAAAGAAAGGACGACGAACCATGCTAAGTTCATGGTTTCTGTGGTGTCCCTAAATCATTATTGGCAAGTGCCGAGATGGGCCTGCCGCGGCACATTTTCTATCAGATCTCTGTCTAATCCAAATTTATGCTCAGTTTATAAGTCGTCGCAGCTGAAAAAATTAGCCGTAAAGATGAAATGTACTTGCCTTTCCAGCCGAGAAGACATTCGTAGAAAAGTCTTTTCTGCCATTCCTTTTCATGGACAGTATGCCACGAAAAAGTCTGCAAACCATTGTACATTTCCTGGCACAGGAGACATGACACTTTAGCGTTTATTAGGGTTTCTTCTCGTTCCATTCACGTATGGAAAGCGAGAAGGATGACTGATTAAATACCTCTGTGCGCACTATAATTAGTTTAATCTTGTCTTGCAATCCCTCCAAGAGGGATACGTAGGATGCTGTTGTATGTTTATAGATTCATCACTTAAAGCTGATTCTTGAAACTTACTAAGCAGGCCTCCACGGGATCTTTGTGTCTCCCTTAAAGCGTTTGCCAGTTCAATTGTTCAGAACCTCCGCGGCGCTCTGTCATGGGTCAAACAAACCTGTGACCATTCGTGCTGCGCTTCTGCGTTTACGCTCAATATCCACAGTTTGTCCTATTTCGCACTGTCCCACATCTCTCAGCAATATTCTGTGTCGCACAAATGTTTTGTAAGAGATCTCCTTCGTTGTCTAATTGCATTACTATAATACTGATTCCAAAAATTTTAGATTTCCAGACGGCTTTTGATACCGTTCCTCACAAGCGATTTCTAATTAATTTGCGTGGCTGTGGAATATCCTCTCAGTAGTCTGACTATAGTCGTGTTTTCCTGTCAGAAGGGTCACAAATCGTAATAAGTCATCGGGTAATATCTGGCGCCCCCGAAGGAAATGCTCCCGATCTACATAAGCGATTTAGGAGACAATCTGGGCAGCCCTCTCAGATTGTTTGCAGATGACGCTGCCATTTGCGTCATGATGATCAAAATTAATTCCAAAATGATTTAGACAATACATCTGTGTGACGTAAAATGTGGAAATTTAAATAAGAAAAGTGTAAAGCCATCCACATGAGCACTAAAAGGAATCCGGTACACATCAGTTACCGGATAAATCACACAAATCTAAAGGCCGTAAAAACAACTAAATACTTACGGATTACAATTACGAATAACTGAAACTGGAATGATCACACAGACAATGTTGTGGGGAAAGTCAACCAAAGATTACGAGATATTGGCAGAACAGTTAGAAAATGTAACAGGTCTTCTAAGGAGACTGCTTACACTACGCTTGTCCTCCCCCTTCTGGATTACTGCTGTGCGGTGTGGAATCCACATCGGATAGAATTTACGGAGGAAATCGGAAAACTTCAGAAAAGGGTAGTTCGTTTTGTATTATGGCTAAATAAGTGAGAGAGTGTCAGGGGGATGTGATACACGAATTGGGGTGTCAGTCATTAAAACAAAGGCGTTTTTCGCTGCGGTATGACCTTCTCATGAAATCTCAATCACCAAATTTCTCGTCAGCATGTGAAAATATTTTGTAGACGTCCGTTTGCATAGGGAGCACTATCATCAAAATAAAATAAGAGAAATCAGAGCTCGCGCGGAAAGATAAGTGTTCGTTTTTCCCACTCGCTGTTCGAGAGTAGAACGGTAGAGACGTAGCTTAAAGAACCTTCTGTCAGGCACTTAGCCGTGAACTGCAGAGTAGTCATGGGGGTGTAGATGTAGATGTAATATTCTAGCAATGAACCGAGTTCCAGCATCTGCTTTACCAACGACTGAGCCTTTCTATTCCTATTTGATATTCATGAAAATTTTTACATCCTAATCATCGTATTTAAACATCACGTTAGGCCATCCTGATTTAGCTTCTTTATGGACCACCTAGATCACTTCAGGAGAATAATATTCGACAAGACACCCCCTAAATTTTTTCACTAGCATTGTTCAATTCGAAACAGTGTTCACCCTCTGCTGATGTCAGTGTTGGCGCACTTCTAAGAGCTTTCTTCCTTGCTTTGAGCCAAGGGCACAAGAAGTACACACAGAAGTAAAGCACCACATGTGAGACAACAGTAGGAATGAAACGAGGTAGCCTGCTGCGGGGCTAGTAATCAACCAACGCCAGATCTGTGGAAATTAAAACATAAGACGCCCAATAATTCTGATATCTATGTGGAACGTTTGAAGAAGAAATTCCTTTTTTTTCTAAAACACAAGGATATATTCTAAAGAAACTGCACACTCAGAATAAAACTTTGCAGTTACGATCAATCACACAATCTAATAAAAAACAAAATTATTTACGAAAAAGAAAGTAATGGACAGTTATATGTCTATTTTAACAACATTTAAAATAGCAGGCATACGAAGAAAATAGTGGCCTCTCCTTGATCAGTAATAAATGGACTACAAAGCCATAAGCATATAATAGAGAGGGAATTACTCAGCTTACTTTGATTTAACACTGTCATTCCATAATATGCTTCTTAAAAAATACTTCAAATTTTCTCCTAAGAAACGGAATCTCTGCGATGAGGCACTGTGGAGCGGACTTTGCCGATCGACTGCTGTTATGCTTTGCTCAAGGCATCATTGGACGTCTATTTTGTCATCAGTCTTCGATCCACCACGAGTTTCTCTCCTATACCAACGCCTTCAAATTAGAGTAGCACATGCACACAACGTTCTGAGTTATTTGTTGGATATATTCTAATATCCGTTCTCTCCTTCAGTGTTTAGCCCCTACACCTCCCTCTAGTTACTACCTGATGTCTTAACAAATGTCCCATCACCCTCCCCCTTCTTCTTGTCACAGTTTTCCACCTGTTCTTTTCTTTACCGATTCTGCGGAGAACATCCTCATTCTTTAACAGTTCTCCTAATTTTCAACATGCTTCTATAATACCACATCTCAAACGCTTCGATCCTCTTCTTTTATGATATTCTCACTGTCCATGCTCCAAACGAACTTTCTCAGAAATTTCTTCATCAAGTTAAGGCCGATTTTTTATACTAGCAGACGTCTTTTCGGCAGGAATACCTTCTTTGCCTGCCTTTGTCTGCTTTTGACGTCCTCCTGTAACGAGCTCCTCATCAGACCTTGAAGGCCCAAGGGTTGTCGACTGGTCGCAGTGTCACCTTTTTCCATGAAGCGTCATGCGGATGCAGTATAGAAGAGCATGTGGTCAGCACACTACCCTCCCGACTGTTTTGCCGACTTTCCAGACCTGGGACCCGCTACTCTCAATCAAGTCGTTATTCAGTTGGTACCACTAGGCTCAGTGCACCCCGTACCACTTCTATCAAGGAAAAATGCTTGCCAGTACAGCGAATTTAACCCGGATCCCTGGCATGGTGGCCGCCAACGCTGACCACTTAGCTACTGTGGCGGACTTACGTCCCCTTTACTTACTACAATAACACATGAGTGCTGTTTTGCATCCAGAGTATCAGAATTCCCCTTTATCTACTTTGTGGTCATCAATTTTTATGTTAAGCTCATCGCTAAAATTTCTGCTACTCCTGTTTCGCTGCGTCGTTTTTTGTTTCACCCTCAATCAATATTCAGTACTCATTGGACTATCCAACTGGTCAAGTCCTGTAATTCTTCTTCCATATCACGGAGGATAGCAATGTTATGTGCGAATCTTTTTAATGATATCCTTTCACTTTGAATTTTAATCCCACTCATGAACATTTTCCTTATTTCCGCCATTGCTTCTTCGGCGTATAAATTGACACTAAGGGCGAAGTACTACGCCCCTGTCTTCCACCCATTTTAATCCGAGCGCATCTATCTTGGTCTTCCACTCTTATTAGCCCTTTTGTATGTTGGGGTATTTTTTTATACAAATGGGAATTTTTTTTGTATAAAGGGTATATCATAGAACATTACTGTCCTGGCCATCAAAGTTTGCTTTTGCAAACTTGAGTCGCCATTTCTCCTACAGAAAGCCCGCATATCATTCGTGTGACGAAAATGAGTGCACCCCTTTCCACTCTACCCACGACGGGTGCTTTCGGGGTCAAAGCTGGATTCTCTGCCTGACAGTGAGGCAAGCTGACTACTCAGCTACTTTTATTATTGTTGTTGTTTCATTTAATGCATGGATTGGCTAGCTCGGTGCTGCTGTCTAGAAATGTGGTCCAAAAAATAACGTTACTTCTTAACGTCCCATCGAAGACAATCTCGTCAGCGACGGAGCACGAGATCGGCTTGGACAAGAATGGGACGAGAAATCGGATGTTGCCATCCCATGGTTTGGGGTGACCGCAAAAAACCTGTATCTCATTGACCAGACGTGGATTTCAACCCCCGTCATGCAGAATAGGAGCGCAGAATCTCAACAAATCAGCCACAGTGCTCAAAAAACACTCGACACTCAAATGGTGTTAAATACAAACTACTTATTCCTACCATAAAAGTAAATACTAATAAGTTTTTTTTTTACTCTTCATCTCCTGTTTCGCTCATTGTCTAGCCCATGTAGTGGTACATTTAGAGTAACAGTAATCTTCATTTAACGCTTTTACTTTTGTCAAACAGTTTTCATACATTTTTGGAATGATTCCGTACTGCCTGCAACTGTCTATTTTGGTTTATTTTTCAGCATCTTTGTGGCCTTGGGCCATTTTCAAGTACCTCGGTTCGCTTGTTGGCCATAGAATCAACAAAAAAATTGAGTCGGAAAATATTGCCGTATCCGTATGGCGACTGGGTATAGTGGGTATAAGTACAGATATTGTTAATTGTGGTACCTTAATATGTACACACTTCAGTGTTTTTGTTTTTCCTTTCTCTGCTTCTAATAGTCTTCCTGCAAGTAGTTTTTGATGTTGCTGAGCAACAGTCATACAATAATTTTTAAATGAACACACTGCCATTTGATTGTATTGTTGTTTATTTAATTACGACCCAGGTTTTAGCTCTTTATGCCATTTTCAAGTGACTGAGTTTATGCTACTAACATACATTGAGCTTGATGTCCTACAAAATGTAGTAATGACATAAACTCAATCACTTGAAAATGGCGTATAAGGCCGTATCCTGGATAGTAATTAAATAAACAATAATACAGTCAAATAGCGGTATTTGATGGTGTACTGGTACTTCAGTGATGTGGATTTAGATTTTTTCAAGCTTGTAACTGATCTGTCTTGATCATTTCTTTCTCTTGGTACTAATCCTGTGCCGGCCGCTGGTGGCCGAGCGGTTCTGGCCCTACAGTCTGGAACTGCGCGACCGCTACGGTCGCAGGTTCGAATCCTGCCTCGGGCATGGATGTGTGTGTTGTCCTTAGGTTAGTTAGGTTTAAGTAGTTCTAAGTTCTAGGGTACTTATGACCTCAGCAGTTGAGTCCCATAGTGCTCAGAGCCATTTGAACCATTTTGAACTAATCCTGTTTTCTGCAATGACAAACGATATGCATTTGCTCATTGTTTTATGGCCAGATGCCATTGTTATAAACACATCCTCAATTTAATATAAGATGGAAATTTATATGCATATAAGCATGTCCATCTCTTCCGTATATAATGGTCTATTATAAAAGGCCTGTAATTTTTTGAGCACAGCCGTCACTCATTCTGGGAGATCAAAAATCTATTGGAACTTTTTGTGCATTGTTGTTTCAACGTATTTTCTTCCTACAGAATCAAAGAGATTATGTTAACATCGAAGCGCAGTGACTAATTGTATTTGATATGTAAGGTAGTGTGAAGACCAACGTGTCAGCGAGAAAGGTGAAGAGAGGGAATACCAAGGAACGTGGTGAAGGGGAAAGCGTTGTCGGGTTTCGGGTGTTCCCCATCGTCGGTGGGATGGAAATTCCGACATATTCCCGCAGAGGTCAGCGAAGTGGCCTTGTGTTGCCACACCACCTGTCCGCAGCGACCAAGAACACGTGTCGGTCTGCTCTTAGCACACTGCACGTCACGTTAAGCGCAGAGACAATGCCAACATTAACATTTTCGTAACGAGATTGCTCTCTCTGTGTGTTCCTTTCTGTTGTTAGTTTCCTTTTGTCGGTGGCATAGTCTACCTCTCTGTTCACTCTCCTCTCAAATCCACAGCGCAGTGAGTTAAACAAACCTCTCAGGCAGGGAGAATGTAGTGCTATGTAAGACGCTTGATCTCTTTCAGTTTTTCTGCATGTTGATGAGATTGTCGCAGTGACCAAGCCAACGTAGCGTTAGCAATTCCCTCCTTGCTGTGTTGCTGTTCAAAGTAACCAGTCAAATGTTTTTTATTCCAGTCTTTGATCACAATATCAATTCTTTTGACGATGACCAGTTTCAGTCCATAATGACCGTCCTCAGATCTTTTCTACACCATGTCCTAAGGTGATAAGGCCATAATGACATCGTCAAAATATATAAATGTAATCACCACAGCATCGTCACATAGATCTAAAATAAGGTGTAGAATAGGCCACAACGTTCACACAGTCATTGTTGCTTCATCACTGTATATTCAGAATGTATGTCTACGCTGGGAACGATCCAGTCAGCTGGAGTTTATTACAAACACAAAGAAACATTCTTGAACCTGGTGCACTGTTCTTGGGAAGAGTTTACTGTGTTCTTCACAAGGAGGAAGTATGTTTTCAATCCAGAACAAGTAAACGGATATCACGTCAGCACATACTGCATTTGTAATTATGCACTGAGATGAGGCAGTCAGTTTGTAACTGCCGCCTGATTTAATTCAAACTTAGCTTGCTGCTCAGGCTTACGAGCGACCGAGCGAGGTGGCGCAGTGGTTAGCACACTGCACTCGCATTCGGGGGGACGACGGTTCAAACCCGTCTCCGGCCATCCTGATTTAGGTTTTCCGTGATTTCCCTAATTAGTTTCAGCCAAATGCCGGGATGGTTCCTTTGAAAGGGCACTGCCGATTTCCTTCCCCATCCTTCCCTAATCCGAGCTTGTGCTCCGTCTCTAATGACCTTGTTGTCGACGGCACGTTAAACACCAAACTCCTCCTTCTCCACACGGGCGAGCACCTAAACTGTACGTGTCAGCTTTTGAAATTGTACGTATGTTTATATTAACTTTAAGCTCTAAATGGCCCATTTGACCATCAAATGAAATGTTTAGCGTTTGTCCTAAAATAGAGGCATAATGGTTCAAATGGCTCTGAGCACTATGGGACTTAACTGCTGAGGTCATCAGTCCCCTAGAACTTAGAACTACTTAAACCTTACTAACCTAAGGAGATCACACACAGCCATGCCCGAGGCAGGATTCGAACCTGCGACGTAGCGGTCGCGCGGTTCCAGACTGTAGCGGCTAGAAGCGCTCGGCCACTCAGGCCGGCAGATGCATAATGATTAAAGCTCAAAACTTGTATTCGGAAGTCATGGTAATTGTATATGTGAACCAACTTAGGTTTATTACTATAGCGTAGTAGAAGTTCCGGAGCAATACACACAGAACAAACCATGATAAGCCTCGAGCAGCTTATCCGTCATAGGATAAAGAGAAATACGGTGCACGACTGTTGCAAGAAAGACCAGACAATAGTTAGTTCTGTTCCCAGAGTTAGTGGCAAACAACCGAAAAGCAGACAAAGAGAAAACAAGGGCGTAATGAGGATCTGGTAACTGGTGTAGTACAGAGCGTTCATGGTGAACACACACTAGCTGTAAGCTTTTTCTTTCCCTACCCCTAAATCTAAAGTGGGCTGTTAGAGTTGTGACCCACTGAAGACGCAAGGTCTTTGTGGCCAAATATCAGGTGAGCTACTGGTTGTATAGTGGAAGTCCCACTTGGGACTATTCGAGAGGCCATTTACATTACAACCAAGGGAAACCAACCTAAAACCTGAAACTTCCTGGCAGATTAAAACTGTGTGCCGGACCGAGACTCGAACTCGGGACCTTTGCCTTTCGTGGGCAAGTGCAAAGTTTGCAGGAGAGCTTCTGTAAAATTTGGAAGGTAGGAGACGAGGTACTGGCGGAAGTAAAGCTGTCAGGACGGGGCGTGATTCGTGCTTGGGTAGCTCAGATGGTAGAGCACTTGCCCGCGAAAGGCAAAGGTCCCGTGTTCGAGTCTCGGTCCGGCACACAGTTTTAATCTACCAGAAAGTTTCATATCAGCGCACACTCCGCTGCAGAGTGAAAATCTCATTTTGGAGCCTAAAACCTTTCAGAATGTGAGATGGGAAGTAGTTTTATTTTAATTCCGAGAGGATGTGTCTCAGATAAAAATATGAAAGCCTATTATACATGTAAGTGCATTTGTTTACATGCATACAGCGTAAACTTGATGACTTGCTCGACATGTGCTGTGTGTATGTGTCGCTACAGATGGCATATGATGTGGTTGATGCCGACCTGTGGCTGTGTGCTGTTTATTTAGCGTTGTCTGGGTAGAGCGTACTGGTGCAGCAAACACACACTGTGAAAACACATACACATCAGCCAAATTACCGTAGAGCTGGTAACGGGGCAGTTGTGAATATTTCGCAAGGGATTTTCAGTTTAACTTTTTGTCTTATAGCCAAAGGATGCATCCCGAAAACGTTGGTGAGAACCGGGAAATGGGAATTGGAATCATTTTTAATTTAATTTGTCTGCCCCAGACAAAAGAAATGAAACCCTAGCGTATGGAGTATAATCGATTCCTTGCTCAACACGTGCGGTGTACACAAGACGGCAGTGAACTGCAGATCCGGCCCCTTTATGAGAAGACTAATCTGTCCCAATCCACGTAGGTAGAACACAGGTTGTGATATCTCGGACTGAAGGTAACAAAGAGACCGGTGGAACAAACAGGTGGTTCCTGAAGTCGATGACGGCAGAGTTCACGAAGTCAACGGCTGTCCGTTTTCGCGTCTCCATCCGAACTGTCCCCTTTGGTGTCTCGACCAGAACTGCCCTCTGTCTGTTTCCGACCGCGTTTCCCCACGCGCCCAATATCCTCACTCAACTGACCGGGGAAGTACCCTTTCCTGAAGCCGTCCATCTGATTGGCTACAGCTTATTCTACATTATTTTACATTTTAACATATTTAAATAACCAAAGCTTGACCTCTTTCACGTTCTAAATAGAGTAACAATAATGTCCATTACATAATAAACGTTAAATTCTTTTACATAAAACGGTCGCAGGTTCGAATCCTGCCTCGGGCATGGATGTGTGTGATGTCCTTAGGTTAGGTAGGTTTAAGTAGTTCTAAGTTCTAGGGGACTGATGACCTCAGAAGTTAAGTCCCATACTGCTCAGAGCCATGCCATTTAAACGTTTTTTTTTTTTTTTTTTTTTTTTAGATAAAACCAATACAATTTCCTTCTTAACTTTGAATGTCACAGCCAGCAGCCTTGCACCATTGTGCTTTCTGATAAATAAATACAGAACAAAAGTAACTATTATGCACAAAACTTTACAACAAATATTGTATTACCTAATGATTCAATAAGGTGTCATGCTATCATCGTTCAATGTGTTTTGTGTGGAGGAAATGATGATGTGATACTTAACTGAAAATACTGATAATTTAAATTTACTATATCTTTTAAACAAATAAAGTTACAGAGTTGATATTTAGAACATTTGTCATTTTACTGATGCGCTTCTATTTGAAATGCTGTTCGTTAAGATCGACCAAAGCGTTCAGATTTTAGCATTTATGTCTTTGATTCAAAACTTGTTAATTTCACTTCAACAGTAAATCCTAAACTATTATAGATATGATCAATATTCAAGTTTTATTGGGATCACCATGAAAGTTTATGGAAGATGGTAGATTAAAATTACTGTGGCTTCATTCCCTGCACTACTACAGAATTAAATAGTTTTACTAAATGTTTCCCCTTATGACCGATCTTAGGTCCGCCATATTTAACACTGCTGCGTCTTCTTGGCCACAAAAGCCTTCTACTGGGTTTCCCTATGACGTAGGTTCTTCTCTGTCTCATTCGCGCACTACAACGCTTAGGCCTCAGTAGACAATAGACGTCTGTGAATTTCCCCATCTCGTGGTGAATCTGCGCCTTTGTGGCATCCGGTCCTGGACGACAGGGTTCGTTTCACAATTCCTGAAGACTGACTCTTTCGGCCATATACTTAAATGAGAGTGAAATGCTCGTTAACTCACAAGAATTATTTTTTTTAACCAATTCTTTTCTCGATAATACCAATCTATATCTTGTTAACTTTTACTGTCGTCAGTTATGTTGTTACTTCGCCAGCAAAACTCGCTTAATTCTTTCAACTTCTTATTTTCTGTTCTGATTCCCTCAGCAACGCCAGTCTATAAAGACGTCAGAGGTAATAAGGAAGGAAAAGTGCCAGGAGAAAATGGTGTTCCAATAGACACTGTCAAGGGAAAAATAATTGAAAAGGAACCTTAGCAAATTATTTACAAAATATCTGTGGAAGAAGTCACTTCCTACAAATTAAACCATGCTGTAATTATTGCACTTAATGAGAAATAAGAGGCTTAAAAACTGTACACCATTAGCTTCCTCTTCGTAAAAAACACCAAATTTCACCACGCGAACGAACAAGCTGTCTGTACAAGTGGATATAGCGCAATACACTATCTGCATAACGAGTTATGCATAGAACTGAGTAATGAGTGTGGTTCAAATGGTTCAAATGGCTCAGAGCACTATGGGACTCAACTGCTGAGGTCATTAGTCCCCTAGAACTTAGAACTAGTTAAACCTAACTAACCTAAGGACATCACAAACATCCATGCCCGAGGCAGGATTCGAACCTGCGACCGTAGCGGTCTTGCGGTTCCAGACTGCAGCGCCTTTAACCGCACGGCCACTTCGGCCGGCATGAGTGTGGTCCAAATGGCTCTGAGCACTATGGGACTTAGCCGGCCGGGGTGGCCGAGCGGCTCTGGTCGCTACAGTCTGGAACCGCGCGACCGCTACGGTCGCAGGTTCGAATCCTGCCTCGGGCATGGATGTGTGTGCTGTCCTTAGGTTGCTTAGGTTTAAGTAGTTCTACGTTCTAGGCGACTGATGACCTCAGAAGTTAAGTCACATAGTGCTCAGAGCCATTTGAACCACTATGGGACTTAACATCTGAGGTCATCAGTCCCCTAATGAGTATGACGTACAACTTTATCTGGGAGACGGCTTTTAGATTCGATTTGAACGAAATCAGCAAGGGAAGCAAGGCAGAGATTCAACATATGTGATCATACTGGAAAGTACAGAAGCGATGTTTTCAGAAGATCGAACTTTTGAAATAGTGCATAAACCGGCAGAGCGAACTAGCAGCGGCTATTTAGCACAACTAGTGGCAAGTTTAAAGAACTATGGTTCGCCTCTTTTTGCTCTGGCCGTTAGTTGTCGAGCTACAGCCGCTGAAGTGAGTACGTGCACAAACTGTTCGTCGGATTACTGACCAACATCAACATCTACGTGATTACTCTGCTATTCACAATAAAGTGCCTGGCAAAGGGGTTAATGAACCATCTTCAAGCTGACTCTCTACCGTTCGGGACAAGCGTGGCGTAAGCAGTCTCTTTAGTAGAGCTGTTGCACCTTCTAAGTGTTCTGCCAATGAGTAGCAGTCTTTGGTTTGCTCTACCCACATCATCATCTGTGTGATGGTTCCAGTTTAGGTTATTTGTAATTGTAATCCCTAAGTATTTACTTGAATTTACAGCCTAAAGATCTGTGTGACTTATCGCGTAATCAAAATTTAGCGGATTACTTTTAGCACTCATGTGAATAATTTCACACTTTTCTTTATTCAGGGTCAATTGCCACTTTTCGCACCATACAGATATCTTACCTAAATCATTTTACAGTTCATTTTGGTCATCTGATGACTTTACAAGACGGTAGATAATAGCATCATCTGCAAATAATCGAAGAGGGCTACTGAGATTGTCTCCTATGTCGTTAATATAGCGAAGGAACAATAGAGGGCCTATAACACTTCCTTGGGGAACACCAGATATTACTTCTATTTTACTCGATGACTTTCCGTCTATTACTACGAACTGTGGCCTTTCTGACAGAAAATCACAAATCCAGGCGCACAGCTGAGGCTATATTCCATACGCATGCAGTTTGGTTAGAAGACGCTTGTGGGGAACGGTGTCGAAAGCCTTCTGGAAATCTAAAAATATGGAATCAATTTGACATCCCCTGTCTATGGCACTCATTACTTCATGGGTATTTGCGTTTCACAAGAAAGATGTTTTCTGAATCCGTGCTGACAATGTGTCAATAAATAGTTTTCTTCGAGGTAATCCATAATGTTCGAATGCAGTATATGTTCCAAAACCCGACTGCAAATGGACGTTAGTGATATGGGCCTGTGAATCAGCGGATTATTACTATTTCCCTTTTTGGATATTGGTATGACTTGAGCAATTTTCCAGTCTTTAGGTACGGAACTTTCTGTGAGCGAGCGGTTGTATATAGCACTACGTCTCCAGGCCACGAGTGGACTACCGGGACCATGCGACCGCCGTGTCATCCTCAGAGGAGGATGCGGATAGGAGGGGCGTGGGGTCAGCACACCGCTCTCCCGGCAGTTGTGATGGTATTCTTGACCGAAGCCGCTACTATTCGGTCGAGTAGCTTCTCAATTGGCATCACGAGGCTGAGTGCAACCCGAAAAATGGCAACAGCGCATGGCGGCCTGGACGGTCACCCATCCAAGCGCCGACCACGCCCGACAGCGCTTAACTTCGGTGATCTCACGGGAACCGGTGTACCCACTGCGGCAAGGCTGTTGCCAGCGGTTGTATTTAATTGCTAAATATGGAGCTATTGTATCAGTATACTGTGAAAGGAGACTGACTGGTATACAATCTGGACCGGAGGCCTTGCCTTTATTAAGTGATTTAAGCTGCTTTGATAAACCGAGGATGTCTATTTCTATGTGTCTCATTTTGGCAGTTGTTCTTGATTGGAATTCAGAAATATTTTACCAAATGACAATGAAAGAGGTTGAAGAACAACGCGTGCTTGTCAATTTCTACTATAAACTTGGAAACACTTTTACAGAGGCATTCGATTGGTTAGTCTTCGCAGAGGGTGGGCAAAGAGTCTCCTTGTCCAAAAGAAGCACTCATGAGTCGGCCAAGTATCAAGATGATGTTGGTTGGTTGCTTGGTTGGTTAGGTTTGTGCTTTTTGGCTGAAAAAGCAATGTGCATCGATCTGTTCATATGGCAATCAAGGGAATCAACCAGAGAATTTTAGTGCGTTTGATGGATGCTGTGCCCAGAAAAAGGCCTGAATTACGGTAAAAACGGACTCGGATGACGGTGCGCTGGTTCACGCATCGCTTCTTGTTCACTGCGATCCGGTGAAAAATCAGACTCTCGTTGCGCCGCACCTACTATGTTCTCCTGACCTAGCCCTAGCAAACTTTTTCCTGTCCCTCAAACTTAAAACCACTTGGAAATAAACGTTATTTCCAAAGCTTACCGAAGATTCACGATAATACGACAGGAGACCTTCGCGCCATCCCGGAAACTGCGTTCCATAAGGTTTTTCAAAACTGGAGGAAACATTGGGAACGGTGTACTATCAATAGAGGGGACTACTGTGAAAGCGACTGCACTTAAAATGTAGTGCAATGAGCAATAAAAATGTTATAAGCAAAATTTAGTCCCTTTCTGAACACACCTCGTTTGTCCGTGCAGCAACTTCCATTAGACTTCGCCAGGACAATTAGAAACTCGGAACTGGAGAAAGGGTCATTCAAAGAGATTACGTATCTATCTCAGCAGTCCTGGATGAAGTATTCATATCTCTATATATTAATAAAACAATTAAAGTATCCGTGTTAATGGATAGTACCTGAACAACCTCCGTGTTACATGTGACACTGTAATGTTTGCACATAATGCAGATAGTGGGAAAAGCAGACGCCAGACTCAGATTCATAGGAAGAATTTTACGGAAATGTAACTCATCCACGAAGGATGGGAAGGAAGTGGCTTGTAAGGCGCTTGTTCAACCGATTATTCGGTATTTTTCATCTATCTGGGAACACCAGCATGTAGGACTGACAGAAAAAATAGGGAAGATCCAACGAAGAGCAGCGCGTTTCATCACAGAATCGTTTAGCCGGTGCGAGAGCGTTACGGAGGTGTTCAACAAACTCTACTGGCAGACGTTAGAAGAGAGGCATTGCCTATCGCGGAGAAGTTTATCATTGAAACTTCGAGAGGGCACTTTCCGGGAAGAGCTGGACAACATATTGCTTCCCACCCCCCTCCCCACATAAGCCTCGCGTAATGATCACGAGGAGACAATTCGAGAAATTAGAGCGTATACAGAGGCTTACTGACAGTCATTCTTCCCACACGCTATTCGCCAGTGGAACAGGGTCGGAGGTCTCAGTATTCCGGCACACACCAATAGGAGGCTTGCAGAATATGATGCATATGTAGCGTAGATAAACTTATGACAATGCGACACGAAGTTTCAATACAAAAAGTATTCGAATACGAAGTTTTGCCTAGCGAATGACGGGAAGATGTGTATGGGAAATTACCAAGAGACAGAAGACAAATGGGTCGGTGACCTGAGTGGAGAGTAAGGCGCCATTATGATTGTGAGAAAAATGACATTGAGTTGGTTGTTACATATAACGAGGCGAATGGATAGTAGATAGGCAGAGGATGTGCTTCAATTTATATTAAGAGAAAACAAGAGACCGACAACCTAAGAAAGGTTTACGACAGTAGTGAACTTACAGGATAGGTACCGATTTCCCCTTTTCCCCTCTTTTCTTTGCTTATATTAGCACAACTTAATGGAAAATGGGGGGGGGGGGGGGAGGTAGGAGGATAGATAAATAAATATTCGTGGACCAAAAAGCTTCCTGATAGTAGCTCTCCTCACCATTTCATTAACAAATTTGATTTTTTTCTGGTAATAATTGCAGTTTGTAATTCGCCATGTTCTATGTGCAAACCTTCCGTTGTATAGACATTTATGATTGCAAACTTTAATTTCCGACGATACGAACAGGTGCTTCGCCTTTATTCAATGTATCTCGAAGTCTAAATTTGCTCGCTCTAGATTTCTCAGTTTTACTTCGGTTGTCAGATGTCTTTCTGACGTTACAATCGCTCCTAAGTCTTTTATAACCCGAGCTGCACTGTCCGCCATGTAAGTATACGTTAATAAGAGTAGTTATAAATATGAAACCTGTTGCATACAACAGCGTTTCCTCCCACAGTCGATAACTGCACTGAAGCAATTTGTCTAAAAAATTTTCGTTTCCTGAGATATTTTCGTAATTGGCTAAGTGAGGAGCAATGTTTATTGTGATGTACAGACAGAAAGTAACAAATAGTCATAGATTTTTACTGCATAACATCCCTATTTGAAGACATTCGTATTCAGTTATGAACTCATTTCGTTTAATATTTACAAACTACCACACATTAATTATTACATTTCAATTTTTCTGTTATACGGCAAGGGCAATCTAAATATCTATATACACATTAATTTCTGTTCGGTACAAGTTGCACGTGCAATATCAAATATTTTAAGCGAAACATTGTACGAAGTTTCGTGAACAGGTTAACCACCCACAAGGAAAACATTGCGTATCCTCAGAGATGGGGAAAACATGGCGGACGATTCAGCCTATTATAGGAGCTGTAACCGCTACACTTCTTAAAAGATGGGTTGGTGGTGTTTGAGGCGGGGAGAGGGGTGCAAAGGGGAGGGGAAGGGTGACATATTGACCAGACGCAAACTGGCCATCGTCCGAGAGCAGTGGACATATATCAGGAAAAGATGTGGTTTCCCGCCTTGACATGTCAACTAACAGCCTGCACGAGACACTATAGAAATATGTTCTTCAACCAAGTGATTTCATTAAAAGTACATTTTAAGTTTCGATTAATCAGGTTACTAGTTCTGCCGTAACTCAATTGTCTCTACTGTTTTTTGAATCAAACGGTTCAGTTAGAGTGGCGATAATAGCGTTGAACCTTCCTGGCAGATTAAAACTGTGTGCCGGACCGAGACTCGAGCTCGGGGCCTTTGCCTGCGAAAGGCAAAGGTCCCGAGTTCGAGTCGCGGTCCAGCGCACAGTTTTAATCTGCCAGGAAGTTTCATACCAGCGCACACTCCGCTGCAGAGTGAAAATCTCATTCTGGATAACAAAGTTGTTCCCAGAACAAGTAAAAAGTAATTTGGGGTCAACACAGATATACATGGCTTCCCACGTGTACGGTCAAATACACAAATATTTCATAAACCGTTTTAGATGTCCAAATAATGTTTTTGACAAATAACTGCCCTCAAAGGAGCGAGTATTATTCTTTCTGGTTAATGCACTTATGCTATACGTTTCTTAACATCATTCGTGTGATCCTGTAAAAAGATGCAGCTATAACGCCTTTGAAGTTTTGGAATTAACGTGTTTAGAAACGTGACAGAAAACGTGTTAAACTTCAATTTCTAGAATTTCAGGACCAAAATATCGCCCCCATAAGGAAGTAAGCATAACAAAATGATGTGAAAACTATCCTGGGCTGGCTCCTTAGTCTGTTTTAGGAAAACAAACTCCTCTGAAAAACTTGACAGATGTTATGGCACTCGCTACTTTCTTCAAGAGCTGCCTAGTTCAATGAGTCTATACGTAAAAACATTACGAAAATTAGCTACGTCTGAAACAAATTTCTCCTTTGTCGATAACTTCTTTCACAAGCATTTACGATGTATTAGGGATTTCCATGTCACGGTAGACAACCTCTAGATATTAACTTCCTCCAGGCACCACGATCAGGTTAGGCAAGACTGAAATTTCCCAGCCATGTTTACTCGAACGATATACAACAGGCCTTCATCTTTTTTGGCGCATGGAGCTAAGGTTAATTATGGTAATAGCTTTATGAGAGGCTCTGATTTTAATGAAGCTCTTTTTGCCTATCACGTGTTCTAGAGATCTGCTTATGTTTCCAATTACCTGCGGTTATTCTACGCCAACTGCCAGTTGAACTGGAAGTCCTCGACTACTAATGACGTCACAGATCAGTAGCTGTCGTGCAGTTTCTATTTACAGGTTTCCATTAGACAGGTTTTACAGATTGCTGCGGCCTCCGAGGCGAAGCTGAGTCCAAGATTTCTTATCGTCGTAACAGGAACTCAAAATTTTCCACAATGTGAAGGCAGATGTTACTGTACAGAAGGAACTAGTTATTTGGCCTAGGCAAAGACCAGAACTTGTTGTCTGAGAGGATAAAATGCACACGTCCGCAGCAGCCGGTATGAAAATGGTATAACCATGGTGACTGCAAAAGCAGTTAGATCCCGGGAAAAGCTGGTATAGTGGTAGAACTATGCGTGGCGGATGACAACCGTAGTGGCCAGACGTAAGAATCTGCCCAGGTCAACAGATCAGTTATTGTCTGATAAGGTATAGCTGGCAGTCAGTAACGTTTCGAAATCGTCATTTGTTTAGGTGACTCCAGAATTTGGGTCCAATGCATATTTTTATCTACGCTATGCAAGTTAATACAAATTACGTGGCAGCGCGTACCTTTCGTTTTTCAATGTCTACAGGTATTCTTACATTACAGCCACGAATAAATTGTGCAAATAATAACTACTATTATGCTTCGTGTGAACTATACCGTCACTTTAAGACACATTACAGGTAACCGTAACCAAGTTTTGAGTTCCTCAGTGAAATCTGAAATGACGTAATTAGACTTAAAGCTCATGACGACTTTTTTTAACACCAGTAAACAAGTGCAGACCGAAGTGCCCTCCTGTAGACAGTCGCTAACCCTGTTAAGGTCAAAGGTGGTAGGTATCAGACACGCCTTACAAATTTTCATAACAGGTCGTATAAGCATTTTATAATACTCTACGTAGATTAGCTGCAGTGTTGTCGAATCCATTCAATGACCCGTACTCTACCACTCATATCACCCAATTTTTAAGCCCACGAATTGTTACACCCAGGTATCTGCCGACTCTGAGTAATATTAATGACCCATTAATACTGTGTTAAAAGCTTCCTACATTTTTAATCATATGAAATCTTTCATTATAGTTGCCAATCTTTAATCTAGAGCCGGCCGGGGTGGCCGAGCGGTTCTAGGCGCTACAGTCTGGAACCGCGCGACCGCTACGGTCGCAGGTTCGAATCCTGCCTCGGGCATGGATGTGTGCGATGTCTTTAGGTTAGTTAGGTTCAAGTAGTTCTAAGTTCTAGGTGACTGATGACCTCAGAAGTCAAGTCCCATAGTGCTCTGAGCCATTTGAACCATTTTAATCTAGACTATAATGAAATAGTGATCTCACTGGACATTCGTACAATATTGTTGAAGAATCCTTTTAATAGATAATCATGCTATCTTCGGGAAGTCTGAACTACAAATAAGGCTATACAGGAAGTCATAAATACACACCGTAGTGTGGACATAAACAACTCTTTCCACGATTCCCCAAAGAGTGTCAAGTGTTGCTATTAAGTTTGTAAAACTATGTTTGGTAAACCAGCAGAATACCTGAGACAACAGAGAACTCTTTCAGCTTGTCAAAGACTGCTTTGTGGCACATGGTGTTCATAGGTTATATATTCGGCTCCGCCCAGAGTATGACCCTCCGCTTCATCGTCTATGCCGCCCTCTGTGATTTCCCCCTCCGAGTACGGTGTTTCTACCTTCCCGCTTATGTTTGCATGGCCCACAAATATTATATTTACTCCCTGACGTGTTCCAGATAATGCCCGTCTTAAAAATCGTATGAAATAGAAATAAGGAATTTCGTCAGTGTTGATTTATGGTTTGTGTCGACAACAAATGGTTCAAATGGCTCTGAGCGCTATGGGACTTAACTTCTCAGGTCATCAGTCCCCTAGAACTTAGAACTACTTAAACCTAACTAACCTAATGACATCACACACATCCATGCCCGAGGCAGGATTCGAACCTGCGACCGTAGCGGTCGCGCGGTTCCAGACTGTAGCGCCTAGAACCGCTCGGCCACTACGGCCGGCTGTGTAGACAACAGCTACGAGATAATTTATATCACTCAGTATCACGTCGTTTTGAACATGAGTAGCGATCTAAATGCGTCAGGAAATTAAGAAAATATTTGTGATCAAGACAAACACGTAATTAAATTATATATGCCCAACTGCGACCGTTGCATTTAATTTTGTGTTCTTGAAATGTGTTCGAATCTTCAGTGCTCTTCATTTTCAGTTTTTCTCTAGTCCATTAAACACAGATACTCCTCTGTGCTTACATGTATGTCGACAGTTCGCAGTGGGTCGCACTGAAGGACAAACGAGGCATAACCCTCCTAAATGCTTGCATCACCGTTCGCGTAGCATGTCTTCCTTTTTTAATACTTAACTGCAGCATTACTTCCACGGTTTGCTCAGGTGACATGACGGTGGCTTTGCCAGCCGTTTCATAGCTGCAGCAGCTGAATCCAGTCTGCATTTCACGCGGATTCTCGCTCTTTTGATTACTCTGCGTTAGACAGTTTATGACAATGAGGCTGAGCTCTCACACTACAATCCGTCCCCTGCTATATTACCCACATCCCTCATTTCTATGGTCTCATAACTGTTTAAAAGTCTCTTCTCATCGTTATCATCCTTTTTTTTCAGAAACTATGAATCCTAGTCCACGAGCCAACTAAAATTTTAATTCTGGGTCACAGGAATTCTGGGCCATAGGGTCCTCTTTGCTATACCCAAATGACAGTAGTTCTCTAAGAAGTGTAAGGTACACACTGATATCTTGCGATACAGCCTTTTCTCGTCTTAGCACTAGAACAGAGAATGTACAGGGGCTACTACAGGTAATGCGGTAAAGACTTTCAATCATAAGGAAAATATTAATTCTTTAAGGGAAGAAAATGTCAACAAATAGAAAAGACGATAACAATGAAGGTAATGCAGGAAGAAGATGCTGAAGATTTTGGCAATGGTCACGTCATTCTGTATTATATTTTAAGCTTTGTGTTAATTGATGATGATGAAGTCCCATACTCCTTGACAGAGCGTAGGGGACGATGCGGAAGACCCGCACCGCTGTACTAGGCAAGGTCCTAGCGGAGGTGGTTTGCCATTGCCTTCCTCCGACCGTATTGGGGATGAATGATGATGATGATGAAGACGACACAACAACACCCAGTCATCTCGAGGCAGATGAAAATCCCTGACCCCGCTGGGAATCGAACCCGGGACCCCGTGCTCGGGAAGCGAGAACGCTACCGCGAGACCACGAGCTGCGGACTTGTGTTAATTATTCATTATTTAATGTTAGTATGGTTTATTTGGTGCCAAGTAGAACCACTTCCAAACTTGTTTCATTTGGCAGTCAGCTCTGCTTCGTGTTGCGCTCAGAATACTTCTTTGAGAGAGACCCTGCTTTGTCCAAGAGATATCTCCTTGTTATTTGAACGTCTAGTTTTTCTCGACAGCTAGTATCTTGACATTTGGTTTTTAATTTTGGATATCATCTTTAATGCTTACTTAAGTACTCACTCTTTGTACTCCACTTTTCCCAATGTCTCAATCATTCTGCATCAGCATTCGCTGAAGACTTTACACAGGTTGTTTATTTATATACATTTTTGGATTACACTAAATTCCGCTCTTTACTGTCCTGCATACCACATAGTCTTGAATTTGTGCTGATTTCACATCAACTTCGACTGTGTCTTTTATATCTACGCCAACGAGCGAGTAAATTTTGCACTGTCGTCGAAAGATGAATAATCTATTCGGCACGTTCAGAAATCTCGTACCATTATTTTTGAATCCCTTAGACAATTCAGTGTTGATCATCAAGGTGAAGACAAACCCGTCCGAAAACGCACCACAACTTTCATTCCCTTTCTTCTTTTAAGTTTTTTTATTCAAGATAATGCCTCAGAAGCAAAGGAGCATTGTCATCTTGCTTATCATTCATTTCTCCATTTTCACTGGAAGAGGATCAGTCTGTACATGAATCAGTAAATGATATCGTGGGGCATTTGTTATTTACATTAAGTAGCAAATTCCTATCCTAGTTATTAGATCGTGGAAAGAGGACCTACAGCTTAACGTGGAATCCGAACCACGTATTGTTTCTGGTGAGAGCCAAAGGCTAGCTTGAAGCAAAGACTGAAAAATCAGCGATGCGACCCAGGCTCCGTCCCGCGACCTGTCGGTTTCCACCCTCCCGTTCTTAGGGATATGGCCAAAGGGATGAAATAGTTTTTTTCTTTTTTTTCTTTTTTTGTGATTTACAAATGAAAAACACAACATATTGAAACTAAGGGTGTCACTCAACACATCCGAACGCAAAACAGCTCCCAACGCCATTTAAATGTAACGAATTCACTAAGAAAAGAAATTGGGATCCCGCAACGGCCCAGTAGGCGTTTATTCAGGTTGGCTTCTCGCTAACTTAAAAGTGACTGAGAGCTGGTTTCTCAGAGTGGGGCAGGATAAGGTTACGATTGTGGACTGGGCCGTAATCAGTTACTCTCGGTTGCTCAACAAATACGTAAACTTTATTTAAAGAAATTAAAATTTTAAAACAATTTTAAAAAAAACGCAATTGACTGTATAACGGCTGAAGGCCCGAATTAGAAGTCAGAAGTGTGGTGTCACCGCCAGACACCACACTTGCTAGGTGGTAGCCTTTAAATCGGCCGCGGTCCGGTAGTATACGTCGGACCCGCGTGTCGCCACTATCAGTGATTGCAGACCGAGCGCCGCCACACGGCAGGTCTAGAGAGACGTCCTAGCACTCGCCCCAGTTGTACAGTCGACTTTGCTAGCGATGGTTCACTGACAAATTACGCTCTCATTTGCCGAGACGATAGTTAGCATAGCCTTCAGCTACGTCAATTGCTACGACCTAGCAAGGCGCCATTATCATTTGCTATTTATCTTGTGATGCATGTACCGTCAGATCGATGTTCACCAATTATGGATTAAAGTTAAGTATTCCAGAAGCTACGTACTTTTTTTACTAGACTCAACTCCTTTAACTGTTCCAGACCTCACGTCAGCCTGCGTGAGCTTAAACGCGTGCCTTTCGGCTTCCTCTCATAGTGACTTGGCTGTCTTGCCAAGTCACAACAAGAAGAACAATTCCAAATAGCACATATTAAGACACATACTTCGTTTTAAAACAAAGAAGTGAAATTATTGCTCGGCTGAAGGCCACACCAACAATAATTAGAAAATTACAAATACCCTTATAACAACATCACAATATAAGGAATCAGGCCAAGCGGTTCTCAGCAAGTGTTCCAAAGGTCGGCCTGGGAAGGAAATTCAAACATAAGGTAAGGTGAACAGGCAGCCAAGAGGTGTACTCACGTAATAGGATGGCAACTCAAACTAGGGGCAGCTTAAGCGCCAACCGACCGATTAACCAATCCGCCTAACGTCCGATCACCGGTACTACGATGGAATATTTTTAGGTAAGGGTGAAGAGACAGGCAGCACTATGTCTTCAGAAAACACCCAAGGCCGAAGGAAACACTAGAACCAAGGTAGACCTCGCAAAAAATATGCACAGTACTATACAAGAGGCTGCCGAACTACACGCCGTGTCGGACAGCATCCACACGACGAGGAAAGGTACACTGCCAGGAAATACGCTAACGTCCAGGCAGGTAAATGGGGCGTTAGCGGCAACGAGGCAGTAAATATCGCTGGTTGCGCTTCACTAATAAGAATAATACTAAGTTCAGTGATGAATAACAAACAAAGAAAGACGGCTGCAATGGTTCACCGCCTCGAAACACTTCAGTCGAGCAACAACCCGCCGACCAAAGGCGAGATCCCAGAATAGTCGAGGTTGCATTAGTAGTTAACTCTTCAGTCAACTTAAACTGCAGGGTTCGGTTAACAACGAAGTCGTCGCTCTCGCAGCTACCCCTTTTCGCGTCGGCAGTGGCAGCACGCCGCCAGCGGCCCCCGGCTTGCCCTCGCGCTGCACGGACCTGCTCGCTGCTGCGCCCCAAACCGAACTGATCTCCGTTCGCAACTCTCCACTAAATCCAGTACGCAGACAGCATTAAAATGATTGCTCATCAAAACCACAAGATACACACGGATCCGGGAACACAATTCCAACAACAACGAACAATGCTAAAACCAGTCACAGTGAAACAACACGTACGAATTAAAAGTCGGCATAATCACAGAGAAGCCAGAAGCAGCCGGAAGACCAAATGCACGTCGTCCGCTGCGATGACAGACCGAACGACCAACCAACGGTCGTCCCCACTCAAGTCAGGCACGGGAAAGATCCCAGTATAAATCGTCGACTGACAACTTATTGCCATGAGGGCACTTCGACGGGTGGAAACACACACACAGGTGAAAGTTGCACTACTCGAATATCACGGTCCATTCAACTAAAACTCGCAGAATCCTGTCCTTGACGTGGTCGTGCACTCTCGCGACCACATCCTCCCCTCGGACAGTGCATTTGTGTCGCCAGTGGTCGGGTGAGTTCTGGCTGTTCAGGCCCCACTGCTGCTCCGTCCCAACTCAACTGATTCGACACACGACGACCACGAAATGATAGAGGCCGCTCCAAATATGGTACCACAGTACGCACTACCGATAAGCGCTGCTGCTGCCACTCACGGACAGGTAAGGCGAGCAAACGTAGTGGCGCCAGTGAACACACTAAGAAAACGAGACATCACTATCGCTATTACGACACGGCTCAGTGATATGTAGTCCCCCGGGTACATTAGGCATGAATGTAAGGTCCTGAATCATAATCTATCTTCTCACTTCACTTCTCGCACCAGGAACACTCCAGTTAGAAGGAGGGTCCCTTAAAAACGAACCCAAGTAATAGATAAAACATGTTCTATATGTTACGTGTAGCAGCAAAATCCTTAATTACTCTTGCAGTATGTAACAGAAGTTCAAGACATCCTTGTCATCGGCACGATACAGATAATACGTCATCACCCCGTTTACCCCGTTGACGGCGTTTGTCCGGGCGGCGGGAAAGTACCGTTCGTCGGAAAAGAGTAGGTCGTCAGCTTTGACTGCCGTGTGCGCCGTACGCAATAAAAGGGCCAACATTTTCTTCCTGAGTAGCCAACGATTGCTGAGCCACAAACCAAACGATGCTCGTCGGAGTCGACGATCGCTCAATGGAGGCTTATCGGTATGTCGACCAGACGAATAGAGTGCAGTTGTTGACGGTTCGGGAATTACCCGCCCGCTAGACCAACCTGCTCGACGAGTGTGAGGATAGATCATGTGTATGTTCTGATGAGTGAATCTGCGAGTATCTAAAGTATGTGACATACATAGCCGTATCTTTCGACTGTATTGAGCTAGAAGTTTACATTGTTTCACAGACAAGGGACCTTATTATTTGATATAAATTTCAGCTTAATACCTCTACCAATTCCTGAGAAAAAGGAGTCTTAAGCGACGGACAGACAGACAGACAGACTGACTGACTGACTGAATGACTGGCTGACAACAATGGTTAAGTGACGGACAGACAGAATGACAGACTGAATGACTGGCTGACGGACAACAACGTGATCGCGTAAGTGTTCTGTTTTTACCGACTGAGTACATAACCATAAAAAAACCCATTGCTTTCACCGTCGCATGCTTTCGCCAACAATTTCTAATGAATAAAATGAAAAATCTAAATTAATAAAAAATGTGACACATGACAAAGACAAAATATACAGGAAAATAATGCGCCCTTGGTGGAACGTTTTGTGCCTGTTGTCCCCCCACCAACGGTAAACAGAACTGCAATACGGGATTTGATACTCTCACATGGCAGCAACAGACCTTTTACGCAGTCCCTTTACACAGTACATCAGAGCTCTCTCAGTCGGTGGGCAGGGGCGTTTGGCGACGGCAAAGGAGCTGCCGTCTGTCGGTCTCGAGCATCCTCGCTGGATGTAAAACAGGCAGCGAGTTGGTTGGTTGCTTGGTTGGTTGGTTGGTTTGGGGAAGGAGACCAGACAGCGTGGTCATCGGTCTCATCGGATTAGGGAAGGAAGTCGGCCGTGCCCTTTCAGAGGAACCATCCCGGGATTGGCCTGGAGTGATTTAGGGAAATCACGGAAAACCTAAATCAGGAGGGCCGGACGCGGGATTGAACCGTCGTCCTCCAGAATGCGAGTCCAGTGTCTAACCAGGCAGCGAGTTGTTTAGGCGTGTGGCGTTCTCGTCCGCTAGGGCAGCTCCGTGCGGTCGGGAATCATTACGCATCGACTGAAACCCGGATTCACACTCACTGCGAAGAAGTTGCGCACACCATCGATCTCAACAACACAGATTTCGGAAACGCGAGCGGTGGAATGCTCGTAAAGTAATACCGCATCAGACGAGACAACTTGTCACAATATTTGCAGCGTGGTATCGTGCCCCAGCCGTGAGTTCGATGAGCAGACGGCGACAATCAGTCACCACGCTAAACTGCGACTCATTCAATAAAAAGGATACCACCACACAGTCCCTGGAGACACTTACTTTGAGCAACCGAACACAGACAGTAACCTCTCAACTGCGACGAGACATAACGAGCGACCAAGCGGATGCAAGTGAGGACAACTGCTGCGCTGTTTGGACGTGTTCGGACACTTAGGGCAAGAAAACCATCCTGGGGTTGCGTTTTACCACATGGTCGTCTTTGCTCGTTGTGCATGGTTCTCCGTGGACATGAAATGAGGCAAGGATTGCTTTCAATTCCCAAGCCATCTCACGTTGTTGTCGTTCTCTCTCTGGCAATGTTGAAGCTACACATAATGGCTCCCAAAGTGTTCGCTGTGACATTTAGCTTCCCTACGGTTCGGAAACTATTTGAAAAAAATACGTAAACACGTAGTCTGAAGAGTTCTGTGTACATGTACCGTTTTAGCCATATTAAGCAGGGATGCACTGGGGTAGCATGTACATCACGTGCTGTTCAGTCACAGTTCAGTCCACCTGGTGTTGCGATGACGTGATAGTTTTTCGTTGATCTCGAAGACGCCCTTAACGTACGGAGGATATAAATCCTTAGTGTAATTCCAGGTTACCGATTACACACAAAAATTGTTCACCATTATGTCTACTACTCAGTCATGATTGTATCCAATGTTAGGATACGGCGAATGGTATCTCACTACGAGTGAGATCGGCTCATACAACAATTTTACGATGTATTGTGGAATGCTGTTCAGAAAGGTGGAATCCGTGTCAGGTTTGAACAACATACAGAAACAATAATAACCTACTCTGGAACGCGGTTTTCAGGGCGTCATCAACAAATATTTTAATTCGCTACGTGTTACTTCTGTTGTGACTGTGGATGTAAAATTAGAACAATAGTAGTATCCACAGAGGCACATAAGCAGTCGTACTTCACATGTTTCGCTACATGGAACAGAAACAACCTTCATCCATCTATATGAATACTGCCACCTGTCAAGCATTTATCTTGAACATGCGAATTTACGTATTTCACTACTAGATTTTACTATAATTGTTAATCTAACATGTTTCGCCCAATTATTTTAATTGTCTTCAATAATTTACAACAATAATCATTATTATGATTGCATTGATACAAAAATTCTCTTTCTTAGCTGTGCTTTCAGGTAAACTTTTTGTTTCCCCTACCTAAAAGTAAAGTATGTCCATGAAATATTGCTTTGGACCCAAGATAATTTTAACGTTTGCTGATAACATCATCAATGAGAAGTAAACATCCTGATTTACGAATTTAAATGGCTGAATTTTAAACGTGGAATCCATGCAGTGTTTAGTTTAAGATAAATATCATGCTTCGGAGTTTAGTGCCGCGCCGGATTAGCCGAGCGGTCTAGGGCGCTGCAGTCATGGACTGTGAGGCTGGTCCCTGCGGAGGTTCGAGTCCCCATTCAGGCATGGGTGTGTGTGTTTGTCCTTAGGATAATTTAGCTTAAGTAGTGGGTACGCTTAGGGACTGATGACCTTAGCAGTTAAGTCCCATAAGATTTCACACACATTCGTTCGGAGTTTAGTGAAATTTACTTTACTCAAGTAAGAAGTATGCTATTACGCCGAGCAAAACATTCGGCTCTGGAGAAATAATATCGAAATTTGATTAATAATACTGAACATTCCAGGGGATTGATAAAATAAAGCTTAACTGCTGAATGTTAATTTTTACGTGTATTACTGAGGCGGTATTTATATGCTACATGACAGATTTTTTAAAAGAAAGCGTTTATGCTCGTAATTAGCCCTCTTGTGACGCTTTTTTTCAATCTTGTTCACAAACTCATGCTAGCCAGGAGAAAGGACGGAAGTTAACATAAACATTAATGTCCTACAATCACAACATGTCACAACAATTTGATTATTTACAATTACCAAAAGTATTTCACTGTGTGAGTTGGTTGTAACATGTACGAAACGGCGTAAATAATACAATGTCATGAGCATACGAATATATTAATGTCTGTTTAAAGCGAATGTGACAAATGAGCAGAGAAACTATTTAAGCGAACGGTGGACGTATAGCACACCAGATTGATTTTATTGACAGTGTGTAGGTCTAGTGAGAGAACCTATAAGTGGAAGACGCGCGGGTTTCTTACATAATGATACGGACGCTGCTAGCCAAGCAGAGGTGACGGGATAAGTAGGCCTATATCCGACAGGCGGCCGAAAACCGTCTAGTGCCAGCGGTGTCCGGCATCCGAAAGACTCTTATTCAGCAGCGACGTCACACACACGGACCCCGATATACGGGAGAAGAACTCTTTGAGCCTATTATTCCACTGAGATAAAATTAGCTGACGATAACTAGGCGTAATCCTTTATTAACGCTCGTCACGAAGCATACTGCCTCCAGGTAATTACATGACCTACTGCCAGAAAAGTAGCATGAACAGCTTCGTTGAAAATTAGTTTGGCTTCCATACGGAAGTGTTCCTTTGGAGACAATCGTACGAGGCTGTTATAGCTATTCCCTATCTTAAGATTACAGACACTAAAATACTGCTGTTCAGGAGCAACTAAAATAGTATGGCGAGTCGGTGGGCGATTCAAGCAGCAGGGTCGCGAGATGCTGGCTGGAAGAGGTTTGCAGATTCGACATCTACAATAAATTTGTTAATGGTTGGAGATTATAATAAAAACCAATCTTTTATTTGTAGTGTGGTACGGACATAAGTGAAGTTGATACGGTATTACCTTCAGCCGCTTTAAAATATGGCCGGCCGCTGGAGCCGAGCGGTTCTAGGCGCTTCAGTCCGGAACCGCGTGACTGCTACGGTCGCAGGTTCGAATCCTGCCTCGGGCATGGATGTGTGTGATGTCCTTAGGTTGGTTAGGTTTAAGTAGTTCTAAGTTCTGGGGGACTGAGAACCTCAGATGTTAAGTCCCACAGTGCTCAGAGCCATTTGAACCATTTTCTTAAAATATGTTTTCCTATCAAGTTATACTGTGGGGACTGCTAGTCAATGCATGGTTTCCTGTAAGCACCTGACCGAATTCTTGACCTACATTTGTTTTGTTTTGATTCCCCCCACTCTTTCTGTGGCTGTGAAATGCCATGGAATGCGGTTATGTAATGAGATGGTGGGGTCTGCGCGTGGGCGTGTGGGACCCCGAGAGTTGTTCCACACCGAAACCTCCTCAAGTGATCATTAAGGCGTAGCCTGCAATTACGCCGTAGAAGAGCGTGCCGGGACCCCATCATTAAGATTTCGTCAGCTTTTAAGCGCGCTGTTCGTAGGCAGAAAAACGACCAAGACTCAAGTTTCTAAGAGACGGGAAAAGAACAGTCGCGCAGCGAATGTGTTCCAACATTCCACTGATACTTTGTCTGCTTTAGCGCGAATCCAAATGGTTTCAATTACCTGGCAGTAAGTACTCGACTGACCCATAGACAGTGACCAACATATAGCTGTATGCGAATACATATATTTATTTAGAAAATGTGAACTAATTCCGCAAAAATAACGAAATTTGAGTTTACTTTTGGAAGAAATGGTCAGAAATGTTAGTTCTTAGTTGAAGCTATAAGACAGAAGAATTTTATCTAACTCTTCCAGAGCTTCTGAAAGTTTGTTTCTGTAAGATATTTCCACATTCAAAACGCAAAGAAGACCTACGTATTTGGCTATAGAGGTGAAATGTCGACTGAGCTTCCACTTTTTAATTTCGAATTCTGCTTTGCCCCTCGTAGTTCCTTGGATGAGCTGGTTCTCATGTTGGACGAAGGAGAAAGCACGTTACCTCTTACATGATTATCTAACGAAACACTAGTGTGCAACCCCACCCTTGGCATTGCGAGCTCCTAATGTCGATTAAGAATAATATGCCGCCTATATAGTCATGTTTCTAAGGCTAACTGAAATGGTTCAAATGGCTCTGAGCACTATGGGACCCAACTGCTTAGGTCATTAGTCCCCTAGAACTTAGAACTAGTTAAACCTAACTAACCTAAGGACATCACACACATCCATGCCCGAGGCAGGATTCGAACCTGCGACCGTTGCGGTCTCGCGGTTCCAGACTGCAGCGCCAGAACCGCGCGGCCACTTCGGCCGGCGAGGCTAACTGAATATCCTCGCAATGCGACCAAATGTGAGCTCATGTAACTGATTTATTTAGGATGGAGATGGTATGGCGAAGATAAATTGTAAGTACTCAACTTTATATATAAACGTTAGCAGAACGGAATCCACCGAACTATACTGAAAGTGCCAAAGAAACTGGCGTAAGCATCGTATTCAACTACAGAGATATGTAAGCAGGCAGAACACGTCGCTGCAGTCGGCAACGCCTATACAAGACTATAAGTATCTGGTGCAATTGTTAGATCGGTTACTGCTACTACAATGGCAGGTTATCAAGATTTAAGTGAGTTTGAACGTGGTGTTACAGTCGGCGCAAGAGCGGTGGGGGACAGCACCTCCGAGGCAGCGATGAAGTGGGGATTTTCCCGTACGACCATTTCACAAGTGTACCATGAATATCAGGAATCCAGTAAAACATCCGACCTCACTGCAGCCGGAAAAAGATCCTGCAAGAACGGGATCAATGACGACTGAAAAGAATCGTTCAACGTGACAGAAGTGTAATCCTTCCGCAAATTGTTGCAGATTTCAATGCTGGGCCATCAACAAGTGTCAGTGTGCGAAACATTCAACGAAACATCATCGATATTTCCTTTCGGAGCCTAAGGCCCACTCGTGTACCCTTCATGACTACACGACACAAAGCTTTACGCCTCGACTGGGCGCGTTAACACCGACTTTGGACTATTGATGACTGGAAACATGTTGCTGGTCTAGCGGTTCTAGGCGCTCAGTCCGGAACCGCGCGACTGCTACGGTCGCAGGTTCGAATCCTGCCTCGGGCATGGATGTGTGTGATGTCCTTAGGTTAGTTAGGTTTAAGTAGTTCTAAGTTCTAGGGGACTGATGACCACAGATGTTAAGTCCCATACTGCTCAGAGCCATTTTTGAAACATGTTGCTGGTCGGACGAATCTTGTTTCAAATTGTATCGAGCGGATGGACTTGTACGGGTATGGGGACAACCTCAAGAGTCCATGGACCGTGCATGTCAGCAGGGGAGTGTCAGACTGGTGGAGCCTCTGTAGTGGTGTGGGGCGTGTGCAGTTGGAGTGATATTGGACCCCGATACGTCTTGATACGACTCTAACAGGTCTCACGTACGTAAGTATCCTGTCTGATCACCTGTATCCATTCATGTCCGTTGTGCATTCCGACGGACTTGGGCAATTTCAGCAGGACAGTGCGACACCCCACACATCCAGAACTGCTACAGAGTGGCTCCAGGAACACTCTTCTGAGTTTAAACGCTTCCTCTGGCCACTAAACTCCCCATACATGAACATTAGTGAGCGTATCTGGGATGCCTTGCAAAGTACTGTTCAGAAGACATCTCCATCCCCTCGCACTCTTACGGATTTATGAACAGCCCTGCAGCACTACGAGTACTTCAGATATTAGTCGAGTCCATGCCACATAGTACATGACATTAATGCAAATGTTACGTTGAACACAATTACGTATCATAAGCTGCATACCAAGTGATTACTGTGGTTATCAAAGCTGTAGAAACCGGAACTGCACGCTCATGAGCCTTACATATCAGTTGCGTCAGAGCTCATTTGCCGCCGACTGAAACTAGGATGCTGTGATCGCTGAACGTGGCGAAATGCATCTGCCGATGCAACCTTGAGCCAGTTACCGTGAAGCTGTGTCAACAGTACGACCTGCACCGGTAGTCGGAGATGTGCGAAGGCCATGCGTCGTCGTCATCAGCTTCAGCGCTGGACACTACCGCTGCGAATTAATGTCTGATATATATACAGAACCTTGCTAGCATACTGGAGTGTGACGCTCGCGACTCTGCGAACTACGATACAGAACACGATTTACATTTATTTTCTGTTACATTTGCGTAGCGGTCGATGAAAGTGGAAACGTAATTGCTTCTGAATTACGGGAGTGGTTGATATAATCCTAATAAGTAAGCCAGCAGACGCGAGAGCAAGTTCTAATTTTGGGTCTAGCCTTTTCGTTTAGCTTCTTCGTAAGGTAATTGACACTCTTAAACCTTACATCGATTTAGTGTGAAACACTATAGCAGTACCAGTTCGTGAAGACATTGCCAGAAAATCTTTAGTGGTTAGTGGAACATACACTAAACTATCTCTAGGACATCATATCTGTACGAAGCTACAACATAATATACTGTGTTGATCTTATATAGAACAGGTCATCACTTGATAAACAGACCTAAGCATCCAATAATATGGATTTCAAACTGAAAATCATTCCACTCTTCAAGTGAGGATGAATGCGAACAGCGATTAAGACAACAAACTCGTGTTCGCAAGGAGCTGTACACTAAATTTCCGTCCTATCACAATTATGTAGATTTGCTATGGATTAAATAGATAAATGCATTTCAAATAAATTCTAGGATGGTTCCCAGAACGTGCCCATGACAGTAAACGCTAAACACAACATTACTTTGTTCGTCTTTTACTTCAGTTCAGCGCCAAAGGATTAGATCCACTGTCTAGATAGATGAAACAAAATCAGACCCAATAAGCCTTTTAATATTTTTTGCAAAAGATGCTGTTTAGCGAGACTGTGAGTTTCAAGGTGTTTTGCAATAAACGAGTCGGTAAGAAAGAGCCTACACGAGAGGAAATGCAATGTAATTCCCATCTATTGACGGATACCTGCAGTATTATTTGACAATAGCATTATCGGTACACAAGAAATGTTAATATTATAACTCCGATAAATTGCTAACATCGTTCAGACGGGCGCAAACTGGCACAGGATTGTCGATATTTACTGCGTCGGAAGCGGTTCAAAAGTAAAATTCTATGGATGTGGATTTTCTTTCCTTTTGTAAAATAATTATCACCATGATGGTGAGCATGTAAACCACCTACTAACAACGATCCCGTGTGTTTGCGTCACCTACTAAACCGTAATGATGAAAAAATTCAAACATGAAGTATGCGATCGCAACGGATTTGTTTGGTCGCCGCGAGTTGAACAAGATATTTGCAACAAACTCGACAGAAAATATGTCGCATATCACGCGCAGTACAACTTTTAAAATTCATTTCGAAGATGTTCTAGCGAGATAGCGGAACGTTTAAAATATTAGACCTATGTATGGAAGAAGCGGCGTACAAACCTCCTTCACCAAGCAAGATGTTCGACTTATTAGTAGGTTATTGTTTAGCAAAAAGTCTGATGAAGTTGTTCCTTTTATTGGTGAGAAAGCTCTCTTTTTCGTCGAAGCATGTGAATGTATGTTCCATCAAACTGACTGTTTTGTAACATACTGAGAGATAAATCTTTATAGTGTCTCCTAATTAGATTTGAATTTATATCAAGAATTACAGCATACTGAGAGTCCGTGATCAAATATACACTACTGGCCATTAAAATTGCTACACCACGAAGATGACGTGCTACAGACGCGAAATTTAACTAACAGGAAGAAGATGCTGTGATATGCAAATGATTAGCTTCTCAGAGCATTCATACAAGATTGGCGCCGGTGGCGACACCTACAACGAGCAGACATGAGGAAAGTTTCCAACCGATTTCTCATGCACGAACAGCAGTTGACCGACGTTGCCTGGTCAAACGTTGTTGTGATGCTTCGTGTAAGGAGGAGAAATGCGTACCATCACGTTTCCGACTTTGATAAAGCTCGGATTGTAGCCTATCGCGATTGAGGTTTATCGTATCGCGACATTGCTGCTCGCATTGATCGAGATCCAATTACTGTTAGCAGAATATGAAATCGGTGGGTTCAGGAGGGTAATACGGAACGCCGTGTTGGATCCCAACGGCCTTGTATCACTAGCAGTCGAGATGACAGGCATCTTATCCGCATGGCTGTAAGGGATCGTGCAGCCACGTCTCGATCCCTGAGTCAACAGATGGGGGCGTTTGCAAGACAACAACCATCTACACGAACAGTTCGACGACGTTTGCAGCAGCATGGACTATCAGCTCGGAGACCATGGCTGCGGTTACCCTTGACAATGCATCACAGACAGGAGCGCCTGCGATGGTGTACTCAACGACGAACCTGGGTGCACGAATGGCAAAACATCATTTTTTCGGATGAATCCAGGTCCTGTTTACAGCATCATGATGGTCGCATCCGTGTTTGGCGACATAACGGTGAACGCATTGGTTACATGTTTCGGTCACCTCTTGATCGCAATGACGGCACTTTGAACAGTGGACGTTACATTTCAGATGTGTTACGACCCATGGCCCTACCCTTCATTCGATCCCTCTGAAACCCTACATTTCAGCAGGATAATGCACGACCGCATATTGCAGGTCCTGTACGGGCCTTTCTGGATACAGAAAATGTTCGACTGCTGCCCTGGCCAGCACACTCTTCATATCTCTCACCAATTGAAAACGTCTGGTCAATGGTGGTCGAGCAACTGGCTCGTCACAATACGCCAGTCACTACTCTTGATGAACGGTGGTATTGTGTTGAAGCTGCGTGGGCAGCTGTACCTGTACACGCCATCCAAGCTCTGTTTGACTCAATGCCCAGGCGTATCAAGGCCGTTATTACGGCCAGGGGTGGCTGTTCTGAGTACTGATTTCTCAGGGTCTATGCGCTCAAATTGCGTGAAAATGTAATTACATGTCAGTTCTAGTATAATATATTTGCCCAATGAATACCTGTTTATCATTTGCATTTCTTCTTGGTGTAGCAATTGTAATGGCCAGTAGTATATATAGAGAGGATTAGTCATTCATGTGACACGTGAGTTTATGATAAAAGATGTTTTTCGAGAGCTTGTACACTTCATACAGGTTCTCCTAGACTGCATTTAAATCCGATACACTTAAATTATTCAGTTTCTGTGTAATATTTACTTAAAGCGTCTGATATATCCGCTCATTATCACCTTAAAATTGAGTCATGCGACTTGGCTTCTCCTAGTTACGAGGTTAATTAAGAAATTGAAAGTTTTAGTCTGAACAAACAGTTAATTGAATTTTTCAATGGAATAAAATTTAAATTCTTGTGTTGCAGGTACAACCGTAGCAGGAAACGGGAGTGACGCCCACGTTGACGCAGCCTGTACACACACACCAGCAGCTGAGCGCCATCCATTAATATGAATTATCTTTTGGAGCATCGTAAGTTCATGAAGCTTCTCGTCTCATTTCTCGAGACACAGAATTTATTTTATTTCTAAAACAACTTCAGTGTTTAATAATTTCTACTTCATGTAATTCATTCATCCTTTGCGACATGAGAGGACCGGTAACAATGTTATCCAAGCACCACGGAACCTCGATATGCTCAGTAAACTTGGTTTAGAAAGTAAATTGCAGTAACAGTAACAAGTGGTCCCACGAAACCAACTGATAATAATGTTCTGATGATATGCGCGAGCAATGGCTGAGACCTTGCTTTTCATTATTGTCACCATCAATAAGGAGGAACTCTCTGTGTCTCAATGTTTCTTCCTTGACACCTGATGGCGCTATCCTTCACCTAATAATGTCGCCTGAAAATCCGATACTCGACTAGCGCGTGATATTTGTGTGTTCGGGCTTTGAGAGTGAGACTGCTGACAAATGACCGGAATGCAGGCTTGTCGCTGCATTCGTTTCTCCCATGGCCCCCCTATGGTTTTGAATTGTGAACCCTGAATGAGGTAGCAATTGTAGAAACTACTGTTTTGATGCTGATGACATTTGCTGAGAATGGTTTGCCATTCATAGCTAGCAACAAGCATGTTGTAGAGCAAATGAATCAGAATAGGGAGGTAGCAGTAAAACTAATTTATTTTGGCCGCATAATGCTGTTTACCTGGCTGGAAAATGGCAGCAGTTGATGTTCAGTAAAAGAGAAGCCGTGGGCCAAATAACAAGCTGGACAGACAGCAGAAGAGTTTATATTAATACGACCGTTGCAAAAGTAAGTTGTTTTAGTGTTTAGGCTGAAGCATGATTCATGAAGTAAGCAATACCCATCCCCAACTGAATAGACTTGCTGAGTTAACTTGGAATGATTGCCTATTGTAGTCTCACAGTTACGAAGGTGTAGCCGCTTTCTGTGGTGCTGCGTTTAGAGTACGTGTATGCTTGGTTGTTGTTGTTGTGGTGGTGGTAAGTCCCTAGGGGACTAAACTGCCGAGGTCATCGGTAACTAGGCTTATACACGGTGGTAAATATAGCAATATTCAAAGAGTTTCTGCAGAAAATACAGATGGAGAGGGAAAGTTCACTTAAATAAGAGCTTTTGTAAAATCTAGTCATATCTAAATGCACTTGATAACAGCCAGAGCGCAGAATACGTATTATCTTCAGGGGAAAAACACCATACAAACAGAAATAGAGGGGAGCCTACCTCAACGATAGTTGACTGGGATACGCAGAATAACACGTGTAAATGACGTCGATAGCTCTCGGTGTCCTGGGTGATGCTGTTGTTTCTATGGGGATGGAATACGTAGAAAGTTCCTGCGATAATCGGCAGGCCTTTCAAACCAAATGATGGATATACATTCTAAGACAAAAAAAGAAAAAATGAAAACGACATTCCACGAAAAAATTATCCGAATGGGACGAAAATCGGTAGATGTGATGCAAATGTACAGACAAACAGATGATTACAGTTTCAGAAAAATTAGGTGATAGATTCGAGAGAAATAGCTTCTCACACTGAACAAGTCCATAACACGTTGGTCCATCGCTTCTCCTTATGCAAGTAGTTATTCGGCTTGGCATTGATTGACAGTTGTTGGATACCCTCCTGAGGAATATCGTGCCAAATTCTGTCCAACTGGCGCATTAGGTCGTCATAATCTCGAGCTGGTTCGGGCGACCTGCCTATAATGTTCCAAACGTTCTCAATTTTGGAGAAATCCGGTGACCTTGCAGGCCAAGGTGGAGTTTGGCAAGCACGAAGACGAGCAGTAGAAACTCACATCGTGAGAAGGCGACAATTATCTTGTTGAAGTGTAAGACCAGGATGGCTTCTCCCGAAGGACAAAAAACCGGGGCGTAGAATATCGTCGACGTACCGCCGTCTGGGGCGTCTCCAGACGAGTCTTCGCTGGTCATCAGACTAATTTGAAAGCGGGACTGAGCACTGAGGACTGTTCTTGTCAATGAGATTCCAGGCCGAAGACGTGTCTGGGACACACCGAACAGCGCTGAGTGTCGCCTGTCATACGGCTCGACAAATGGGAGTGATAGTCAGAGGTGGCATTTCTTTTCATGTTGTTGTTGTTGTGGTCTTCAGTCCTGAGACTGATTTGATGCAGCTCTCCATGCTACTCTATCTTGTGCAAGTTTCTTCATCTCCCAGTACCTACTGCAACCTACATCCTTTTGAATCTGCTTAGTGTATTCATCTCTTGGTCTCCCTCTGCGATTTTTACCCTCCACGCTGCCCTCCAATACTAAATTGGTGATCCCTTGATGCCTCAGAACATGTCCTACCAACCGATCCCTTCTTCTAGTCAAGTTGTGCCACAAACTTCTCTTCTCCCTAATCCTATTCAATACCTCCTCATTAGTTATGTGATCTATCCATCTGGTCTTCAGCATTCTTCTGTAGCACCACATTTCGAAAGCTTCTATTCTCTTCTTGTCCAAACTATTTATCGTTCATGTTTCACCTCCATACATGGCTACACTCCATACAATTACTTTCAGAAATGACTTCCTGACTATTAAATCTATACTCGATGTTAACAAATTTCTCTTCTTCCGAAACGCTTTCCTTGCCATTGCCAGTCTACATTTTATATCCTCTCTACTTCGACCATCATCAGTTACTTTGCTCCCCAAATAGCAAAACTCCTTTACTACTTTAAGTGTCTCATTTCCTAATCTAATTTTATCAGCATCACCTGACTTAATAAGGCTACATTCCATTATCCTCGTTTTGCTTTTGTTGATGTTCATCTTGTATCCTCCTTTAAAGACACTATCCATTCCGTTCAACTGCTCTTCCACGTCCTTTGCTGTCTCTGACAGAATTACAATGTCATCGGCAAACATCAAAGTTTTTATTACTCCTCCATGGATTTTAATACCTACTCCAAATTTTTCTTTTGTTTCCTTCGCTGCTTGCTCAACATAAAGATTGAATAACATCGGGGAAAGACTACAACCCTGTCTCACTCCCTTCCCAACCACTGCTTCCCTTTCATGTCCCTCGACTCTTATAACTGCTATCTGGTTTCTGTACAAATTGTAAGTAGCCTTTCGCTCCCTGTATTTTATTCGTGCCACCTTTAGAATTTGAAAGAGAGTATTCCAGTCAACATTGTCAAACGCTTTCTCTAAGTCTACAAATGCTAGAAACGTAGGTTTGCCTTTCCTTAATCTAGCTTCTAAGATGAGTCGTTGCGTCAGTATTGCCTCACGTGTTCCAATATTTCTACGGAATCCAAACTGATCTTCCCCGAGGTTGGCTTGTACTAGTTTTTCCATTCGTCTGTGAGGAATTCGCTTTAGTATTTTGCAGCTGTGGCTTATTAAACTGATTGTTCGGTAATTTTCACATCTGTCAACACCTGCTTTCTTTGGTATTTGAATTATTATCTTCTTCTTGAAGTCTGAGGGTATTTCGCCTGTCTCATACATCTTGCTCACCAGATGGTAGAGTTTTCTCAGGACTGGCTCTCCCAAGGCCGTCAGTAGTTCTAACGGAATGTTGTCTACTCCCGGGGCCTTGTTTCGACTTAGGTCTTTCAGTGCTCTGTCAAAGTCTTCTCGCAGTATCATATCTCCCATTTCATCTTCATCTACATCCTCATCCATTTTCATAATACTGTCCTCAAGTACATCGCCCTTGCATAGACCCCCTATATACTCCTTCCACCTTTCTTCTTTCCCTTCTTTGCTTAGAACTGGGTTTGCTTCTGAGCTCTTGATATTCATTCAAGTGGTTCTCTTTTCTTCAAAGGTTTCTTTAATTTTCCTGTAGGCAGTATCTATCTTACCCCTAGTGAGATAAGCTTCTACATCCTTACATTTGTCCTCTAGCCATCCCTGCTTAGCCATTTTGCACTTCCTGTCAGTCTCATTTTTGAGACGTTTGTATTCCTTTTTGCCTGCTTCATTTACGGCAATTTTATATTTTCTCCTTTCATCAATTAAATTCAATATTTCTTCTGTTACCCAAGGAGTTCTACTGGCGCTTGTCCTTTTACCTACTTCATCCTCTGCTGCCTTCACTACTTCATCCCTCAAAGCTACCCATTCTTCTTCTACTGTATTTCTTTCCCCCATACTTTCTTTTCATAGCGGGACCCTTTAGATTGTCATCGGTGGCGCCGTTACAGTAAGACGATACGCCGACGATATTCTACGCCCCGTTTCGTTGCCCTTCACGGGAAGCAATCCTGAGCTTACATTTCAGAAGATAATTCCCGGCCATACACGGCGAGAGTTTCTACATGTCTTCCTGCTTGCTAAATCCTACCTTGGCCGGCAAGGCCGCGGGATCTCTCACCAGATGACAATGTTTGAGCATTATGAGCAGGGCCTTCCAACTAAGTCAGAATTTTGACAACGTGACGCTCCAGTTGGACAGAATTTGTCACGATGTCCCTTAGAAGTACATCCAACAACTCTACCATTTAATGCCAAGCCGAATTGAGTGCTTGCATAAAAGTTAGAGGTGGAACAACGCGTTACTGATTAGCTCCATTGTGTGAAGCTCTATCGAATAAATCATTGAATTTTTCTGACACTGTGATCATCTGTTTGTCTGTACGTGTACATCACATTTGCCGAGTTCCGTACCATTCGGATAATTCCTTTGTGGTATGACGATTTTTTTTCTCTTAAAGTTTATTAGTTCAGCACCGTTCAACAAGCGAATACATTCATAAGCAGCTGAATTAGCGATGTGCATATAGAAGTGTCTAGCCCCCACACCTCCAAACTCTTATGATTATGGCGGTTATGAGTCGTGGCATGACCTAAGCACGACATCGAAAGTCTTCGGGAATTAGCCTAATCCCGGCTGCACAAGTCAGCTGCAACGACGGCGCGTGCATCTCTTACGGTGGCGTACCAGGTGGTCTGAAATAGCACTGAGATCCTAATAGTATTCGGGAGCGCTGGTGGTACATTGTATAGTTGAAGATACAAGGTGCCTGTGAGATATCCCACTTACCTGGGCGCCGTGTAACGATTAAACAATGTTAGACCGCTCACGCGTTGGTGGCGGTCGTCTCGCGTGGCAACCTGCCGGGCTGTCGCAGGCCACAGGCTTTGGTGCGTTCCGTCACGTACTCGCCGCTCTCGGTAAGCAGCGTGTAACCACTTCGGCCCGCGGGCTGCCAATTGACCGAAACCATCTGCCTGCCTCGCTGAGTCTACAAGCGGTGTGCTGAAACACCTCCGCTTGTGTCCAAATGGTTTTGCTATTCTATGGTAAAATTTTTAAACAGTCAGTAGGGGGAAATAACTAAAATGGCGAAGAATATGTGCTACAAGGAACGGAAAGTGATTTCTGCAAGAATATGGCTTTTCACTCTCACTTAGGCACGTAAACAGCCACTACTCGAAATTGGTTGTTTCGTCTCCATGTGCTACGCAAAAATAAATCTTGCAGATGAATCTAGCTGTCGTTTCGTCACAGGCAAGTGCGTAACGTGGAGACATACTAACACCATTCTTCTCCAAGCCGGAGACGGTAACTTGTAGTTAGCACCGAGCGACGTTGTGTAATGATTAGTATTCCGTAGGACTGCGGTTCAAATCCCCGTCCGGCTATCTACATTTAGTTTTCCCATATTATCTTTGAATCAGTTAAGGTGAGTTCCTTTGCAATGGCTGATTTCCGTTCCCAATCCGACTATGTGCTCTGATTCTTTGGTCACTAACGGTATAACTGGAATTCCTGTTGTGTCTCACGACTCTTCACTCTTGCCAATGTTTAGAAAATTGCCGAAAGACTCTGTTCTATAAGAGCCAGAAATTAAAAATTAAAAGTGATGCTTTCCTCTGCCATCATAGCCTTTTATAAATATCAACATGATCCCAATACAATGGATAAATTATTAGTGAAAACAACTGCTAGCTGGGCTATGGTTCATGGACGGCAGTTTACAAAAATTTCGCTAAAATTTTTAGTAGTAAATCGACTGCCAATTCCGAGAGCGCTATTCCTAAAAGTATTACAGGCGAAAGTCTGACACAGGAAAAGTTAGGCGCGTGGAATCAGTCGCAGGCTTAAATTTTCTTTTCTTTTATTGTGCTCGGAGTTTAATTTTTAATCACTACATTGCTTATGTTCTAAAGGATTATATGCTATTATAATCTTGCGGAACATAAGCATTATAGTGGATTTTATTTATCATGACGATATACTACCAAAAACCGACGGAAGAATCAGTTAACATGGCAATTTCTAATCCACACGCATCCTTAGCTCTGCTGGACAAAGGGGAAAGGACGGGAGGTATCGTCACCGCCTTCGTTTACTACAGTTTCAATGTGGACCACGCTTCTATCAAGTGACGATATACTGATCACAGGGCCGCGTACGAGTCACATTTAGCTTCAAACGACGTCTGGAAATGAGTAAGGTTAACATTTAATGTCCCGTGGACGACAGGGTCATTAAGGTTGCCCTCTTCCGGAAGTCAAGACTTAGGTCTTCCGTCGTTTCGCTAAGACAGTTATAGTTGCATTGAGAAGGCTACGGCAGATTGGCAGATTTCCTTTTCTACGATCCGATCGTGTGATCCGTCTCTCCTACCCTCGGGGACGACGAAACGTTAAAGCCTAATCTTTCTCTCTTCCTCACTTTCAGGTAATTATGTAAAACGATGTTAACGTCGTCGTTACGTAAAGACAGATTCCAAGAACTTCTTTACGTTTATAAGTAACTGGGAATTATCCCTGTGCTTCGAGGAAGCCGTTAACAAAAGCCTGGTAGTGTACACCAACTTCTCTACAATGACGTGACAACATGCAAAGTACTGTTTTTTCGACATGTTATGACTTGTCTTATGATTTAAAAGAGAGATCTCATAGGGGATATAATTTTCCTCTTATCACATGCGAATGTTGTACCCCTCGAAGATTACAACAGTTGTTTAAAGCTGTCTAAGGTGTTCTCCGTCTAACTGTGACAGGGAGAAAACTCGTACAGAGAAAGATAATGAACAGACACTAATGTTCGCTGATTGCACATAACACAGTGGATAAACGTCATGAAAGTTTTTAAACCAGTAAGGAGAAGCAAACATTACGTCAATGCCGTAAGTTAAACAAACATTAAATCTCGAAATTTCTGAATAATTTTAAACAACAAAAAATTTGTCACTGGGATGTTGGGACAACTTTCGGAAATTTCTATTATCATTAGGAGCTGGTCTAGCGAGTGTCAGACAATAAGAATAGAGTGATGGCTTGTATCTCTTCGACTCCTATTTCTCTGTAGACGAACAAGGGGTAACTGACGGGAAGAGTACAAGAATTATATGAAGAGTAGATGAGCAGTGTATCGACTCGTGCTACACTTTGTATTTAGATTGCATTGGTTTTCCTTTTCTTCCCCTGACATGTTTGTTTGATATTTTGTCTGTCATTAAGTGGCTGCTTGGTTGTCTTTTCCCTCTGCTATTGATATCTGCGTTTTTGCTTCTGGGAAACTGCTATGGAGGAAGTGAGATCTTTGACCGGTTGTAACCTCGTGTGGTGGCGCGGAAGTAGAGGGTTGCGTGCAGAGAGTGTGGTGGACACTGGAGGGAGTGTGGCTTTCCAGCGCGAAGCAGGCGTGGTCGGTTGTACCGAGTCGCCACGTGATGTATGTCGGTTGTGTGTAACGAGCGGGTCGAGTTGACGGAAGAGCTCTCCGCGTGTTGGTTGTATACAGAATCACCCCACGAGTAGTTGCTGTTCATTTCGCCTTGGTGGGACGTTAACAAGCTTCTTTAAATCCTCCGTTTCAACACTGGAGTTTAAAATGAGACACCTAACATGAAGGAGCGGTCACTACCCGTCAACGTTGCAGAGAAGACGTGAACTCCGGTGACAGAGCGTGCTGTCGCATGACCGTGGCGTGTTGGATACGCTGGAGACGCGTACGCGGTCGAATGTGTGGATCCTTGCCATCGGAGGTCGTGTACTGCCTGTTCGAGCATAATTGCAAGTTAAGTTCGTGGAAGGTTTACTCATTAAGTAATAATTTTGTGTAAGCAGCGTCTCTTCTGCCTTGCGGCCTCCGGCGACCGGGTTTCCTGCCCCTGGCACTGGTGTAATTGAAGACTGTGATCTTTCCTCCTCCTCTCGTTACTGTCCGATGGGAGGTGTAGTTTTTGGGTGTGGTCGCTCATTCAGGACTGTGTGGTGTAATGTTTCCTTGTACGAGGTTAGCTCTAATTCTGCAGCACGTTAAGCCATCTTATAACAAGTTTTCGCTGGCTAAAAGTCGGTGCAGTGACCAGCCTGAGAGTGGCAATCGTGTTTACGGGCGTATTTAAATTGGTTAGTATTCTGTCTAGCCTCAGCATCCCTGAGTGGGTGATTTGTGGCCGCCTTACACGGGTCCGTCATATCTGTTATGTTCTAATGATATTCCAGGACACTTTTGTTTAAAAAAATTTTTTAAATTCCTCCAAGTTTGTAAATTCCTTTTATTGCCATTAACCGTGTGTTTGCTGAGACCTGTTCAATTTTTTAAATGGCGGTGTTGGTAGCTTCACTACCTCACCGTACTTTATTAGCAAAGTTCTGTATTTACTTTAGTAGCATGTTTACTAATGTTCTTTAAATTTTTTTAAATTGTTGTGTTGCTATAAATTTCTTTGATTGGCGTGTTTTAAAAGGTAGTTTATTGCCATACTGCTAGCTGCCGTGTTTTTTTAAAAAAAATTTAAACTGTTGTATTGCATTAAATTACTTGATTGCCCATAGCGGCGTGTTTTAAAAGGTTGTTTATTGCCGTACTGCTAGCTTCTGTGTTTTTTTAATTTTTTTAAATTGTTGTATTGCTATAAATTACTTGATTGCCGTTAGCGGCGTGTTTAAAAGGCTGTTTATTGCCGTACTGCTAGTTTCTGTAAGATACGAATAAAAAATTTGTGAAAATCTCAACTCGACAGTAAACTACTAGAAATTTGGCCCCGTTTCCCAACCTGTGGTGTGGCTTGTAGTAACCGTAACCACTGTGTGTGTCAGTAGACTTCTATCAATTACTTTTCAAGAAGAAGAATAACTAGTAAACAAAGCTACGAGAAGTCTCTGGATGTTGAAAGAAAAAAAGCTGAGAAGTGAGAAAATTCAAATGTTAGAATATGTGTAACACCAGTTAGAAGTACTCTACTACAAGTGATGTTGTAGAACATCACTCTCATTAAAATCCTTCTTCGTATTCTTTCGCGTCATTTCATCAAATTTTGTATTTTACAAGGTGACACACCCGGCCGGATATCCGTGGAGTGTTGAAGCGCCGTGTCGGGTCAGAAAAATGTGCCACCAACGGAAAAAATCCTCCTGTCGAATTAAGGAAGAGGGTCGGTATGCCAGCCATCCTGGAAGTGGTTTTTAGGCGGTTTCCCACATCCCACTACCTGAATACTTGGCTGGTACATTTACACGTTCGCTAACACGAAAATTTTCCTCCACTTCCACGTGAATAACACTATACGCATACATTTGGGCTATACATATTCCATCCCATGGGTTAACAGTGTGACAGAATGAAGGGCATCCGGTCAGCCGTTAAATTAACCATGCCAAATCCGTCAATAGCCATGTCGAACCTGCGCCAATGCGCGTAAGCTTACGTTTTTACACAGAACCCAACTAACGTTAGAAAGGTGTGCAACACACGATTGTTGTTCTGTTCGAATTCGAAACTCGATTACAGTATGCTATTTCTCACGCACCGACATAGTTACGTTAAACACCCCCATATTGCACGCTACGGTCGAAGCCCTCTATCGGCAGGAGTCTGAAAAGTAGACATGAAGAATAGAGATGCAGAATGTTAATATAGTTTGTTTTATTTAAAAAGCTTTAAGAATTTTCACATAAAAAAGTTCAGAGGCATTACTTTTCAGTACGCCCTCATACTCTATTCGATGCACAATTACACTGCCGAAAAAAAAACTGGTACACCTGGAAGGATGACGTCAACCTAACCTAACCTAAGCTAGGTGTAGTAGACGTACTGATAGTGATACAAGGTCGTTCGCCAACAGATAGCGTAATGGCATAGCTACCATAGCGCCGTTTGTGTCTAACTTTTAACAGGGAATGCTCACAGCCAGATGGCTTTTAACAGGGAATACTCAGAGCCAGATGGGTCAGTGTAGTGCAGACGTGTGAAGCAAGCAGGCAACCATGCCATGGAAACGCATTCGTGCTTCCTATAGCCAACTGAGCGAGTTTCAAAGGGATCAAATTATGGCCTTCCGAGTGGCAGGATGGTCCTTTCGAACTGCCACACATATTGGACGTGCGGCGTCAGTTGTGCAACGATGCTGCTATCAGTAATCACACAAACATTCTCACACCAGTAGACGAGGTTCTGCACATGCACGCAGCACAGTTATTAGCAGTGGGACTACGGGCATGCTCCTATAGCCTATCTTACACTCACGTCACAGCATCGACGTGCATGGCTCTGCTGCTGCCTTCAGAGGATCACTTACAAGATGAAACGGCGCGCAATGGTCTTGCGATGAAAGCAGATTCTGCCTGCACGCAAGTGATGGTCGCTTTCACATATGACATATACCTGAGGAGCACTGTCTCTTAGAATGCAGTATTATGGTCTGGGGTGCAATAACCTAGCAGTATTATGGTCTGGGGTGCAATAACCTAGAACTCTCGTTCACCTTTGGGGTTTCTAGAAGGGAAGCTAACCAGCGTTCGGTACGTGCAGAACGCTGTTAGATCCACTCTTTTGCCATTCTTGCAGCAGGAAGGTGATATGTGGTCTCAACAGGATAATTCTGGTTCACATATTGCCCCTGAAACTCAGCGTGCTCTGCAAGATGTGCAGCAACTTCCCTGGCCAGCACGATCTCTGGACTTGTCTCCAATTTGGCACGGGTGGGATATGATGGGACGAGAGTTCACTTGTGCGATTCGTCAACCAACAAGTCTTACAGAATTACGTGGTCAGGACGAACAATCGTGGCATAACGTATCCTAGAAGAGTATTCGCCAACTGAAAGATCCGCTGGATGCAACACTCAGTGCCTGCATTGCCGCGTGTGGAGACTACACCACATAGTAATATGGGTGTTTCACCGTGGGTCGATACTTGGTAGCTCAGAACCACTTGTGCTACTGATCTGTAAATGCAATCATTTCATGCACTCCTTAAGCACTGCTGCAACAATAAATCTTGAGTGAATATGAAAGATCTAAAAATGTGTACTAATTATTTTCGGCAGTGTATTTTAAATGTACAAAGTGACTTTCTCTTGATACTTTTAATTCCTTTGTGTTAGGTACCAGAACTTCACATTCCGAGTTGGTGAACTCGTTCCATATATTCCGAATTTTCTGGCTATCTCTTCGAGACTAGCGCCATTGCTCTCCTTCCAGTGAAACTACATAGCATCCACGTTGTTTCGTCTAGTGATATTTTCTTCCTGCTATTTGAAGTAGAAGTACATTAATGGCAGCGAAAATCTTATGATGGCCACTTGTTTGTCTAATACTTCTATCCGAATAGTCTCTGGTTCAAATGGTTCAAAAGGCTCTGAGCACTATGCGACTTAACTTCTGAGGTCATCAGTCGCCTAGAACTTAGAAGTAATTAAAACTAGCTAACCTAAGGACAGCACACACATCCATGCCCGAGGCAGGATTCGAACCTGCGACCGTAGCGGTCGCTCGGCTCCAGACTGTAGCGCCCAGAACCGCACGGCCAATCCGGCCGGCTGCTACACCAACCTACTTTGTATATACCTTAGCACGTAGTAAACTTCGCACCAGTTTGTCGTTGTTGAATGCGACCGTCATGGTGTTCCAGTTCTAATGGCCCGAGGAGTATATCAGGACTGCACAAAGCAGCTGAATGCTTTAAGCAGATCTGTGGCCCGTAAGCGCAAAGACCTGTTGCAGACAGGCGCCAAATTCTCGTTCACATCGATGTTGAGGCATAATGGTTGGGCTTCGAAGATCACTGGCCTCACATGGCGGTTGTTGCTGTTCCCAGCAGATACAAAGTTCTGAATTACTTGTGCGGGAAAGATTCCGCTTCGTGAGGGTCAGCTGGAAGCGCCTCGGGGTGAGAGAAAATTCCCCAACCTGTTGGGGGAACGGTCAGGTCCCTCCTACTTGGACCTCCGCCGCTTTGGCCGGCGGAAGAATCCTTAGTGCAGCGGCATACGAGGGGAGGAATTTCCGACAATTATCTCCGAGTAAAACGGCGCGACGCTTAGTTCGTCCGGCACTTTGACGTCAGTCTCTTGGCTGTGAGCGTCGCTCCCAGACACAGGCAGACGGCGCAGCACGTCTCTGCTCTTCAGCAGGCTTCCAGCAGCAGGTAAACGGACACTGAGTCCAGTTCCTAAGAATATGTCTAAGTTTTAATCACGCAGCTGGTACGTTAGAAAGTCATCATTTCGCATTCATCGGTTTTAACCTCGTTTTTGTGGTGGCCTTCTGTCCGAAGACTGATTTGATGCAGCTCTTCACGTTAGTCTACCCTTTGAATAACGTCGGGGAGAGTTTACAAACCTATCTCACTCTCTTCTCAGTTACTTTTTCTTTCACTTCACTCGACTGTTATAACTGCAGCCGCGTTTCTGTACAAGTTGTAAATAACTTTTCACTCTCTGTACTGTATTTTATTACTGCTACCTTCAGCTTAAAAAAATCAAATCAAAATATGGCGACAAAATTTTTTTCTAAATCTGCAAATGCTATAAAAGTAAAACTGCCTTTCTATAAAATGTCTTCGAAGCGAACGACTTGAATGAGCAATTCAACAGAATAGACAGGGTCGCGAAAGGAAGATGTAAGATGAAGATCGATAAAAGCAAAATAATAGTAATGGAATGAACTCGAATTAAATCAGACTATGCTGAGGGAACTAGATTAGGAAATTAGACATTAAAAGTAGTAGATGAGTTTTGCTATTTATGGCAGTATAATAATTGATAATGGCCGAAGTAGAGAGGAAATAAAATATAGACTGGAGGAAAGTGTTTCTGAAGAAGAGAAATTCGTCAACTTCAAATATAAATTTATAAATTTAACTGTTAGGAAGGCTTTCCTGAATATAGCTTTGTATGGAACTGAGACGTGGACAATAATCAGTTCGGGCAAGAAGAAGATAGAAACTTTTGATATGTAGTGCTACAGAATAATGTTGAAGACTGGATTAGTAGATCACGTAATTAATGATGAAGTTCTGAACACAACTGGTGAGACAAGAAATTTGTGGCGTAACTTGACTGAAAAAAGCGATCGGTTGATAGAACACGTTCTGAGATATCAGGAATCATTAATTTAGCATTGGAAGGAAGTTTGGGGGGGGGGGGTTAAAATTGTAGAGGGAGATCAGGAGACGAATACAGTAAACAGGTTCAAGTGGATGTAGCTTGCAGTAGTTTTGAGATGAAGAGGCTTGCACAGGATAGTTTGGCGCGGAGAGCTGCTTCAAACCAGTTGTCGGACTGAATACAACAACAAAAACAACAGCAACAAGTTTTCCTGCATTTCTTTGGCACCCGAACTGAACTTCCGTGAGAGTAACTTACGCACTTCGTCAATCTTCTGCATATTATTCGCGGTTGCATTTTTATAGCCATCTTATTAAACTGATAGTTATGTAATACAGCTGTCAGCACTTGCCTTCTTTAAAATTCGAATTATCACATTCTTCTTGAAGCCTGAGGGTATTTCACCAGTCCCATACACCTTGGACACCGTATGGAATACTTTAGTTCTTGCTTTCAAAGAAACTTAGATCTTCCAGTGTTCTGTAAAAATGTTCTCGCAGTGTCGTATCTCCTATCTCATCTTCATTTACTTCCTGTTACATTTCTGTACTAGCGACTTCAGATTAATTTCCCTTGTATAGCCCTTCAATCTATTCGTTCCAACTTCCAGCCTTCCTTTGTTGCTTAAATTTATTGCATTTTATTTCCGATTACTGGCTTTCAAAGGCTCGTAATTATCTGATTATTTAGTCTTCAGGTGACAGAAAGTATATAACGTGAAGGGAAAGGAAGCACCGTTTTAAAATTCCGTTTGATATAAAAGGTCATTAAAGACGGGATATTACATTCTTCTCTGGTACGTTAACTGGTTGAGCTTTAGGTCGTGGATAGCATTATGAGAAAAACAGCAATGAACCAGAGATCTGGAATAACAATCTTGTTTCTTCTGTGTCTACCAACGTAAATGTGGTTTATAGGCGATTTCCTACAGGGTGGTCCATTGATCGTGACCGGGCCAAATATCTCACGAAATAAGCATCAAACGAAAAAATTACAAACAACGAAACTCGTCTAGCTTGAAGAGGGACACTAGATGGCGCTTTGGTTGGCCCGCTAGATGGCGCTGCCATAGGTCAAACGGATGTCAACTGCGTTTTTTTTAAATAGGAACCCCCATTTTTATTACATATTCGTGTATTACGTAAAGAAAGATGAATGTTTTAGGTGGACCATGTTTTTCGCATCGCGATAGATGGATCTGTAATAGTCACAAACGTGGTATCACGTAACATTGCGCCAATGCGGACTGTATTTGCTTCGTGATACATTACCCGTCTTAAAATGGACCATTTACCAATTTCGGAAAAGGTCGATATCGTGTTGATGTATGGCTATTGTGATCAAAATGTCCAACGGGCTTGTGCTTTGTATGCTGCTCGGTATCCTGGACGACATCATTCAAGTCTCCGGACCGATCGCCGGATAGTTACGTTATTTAAGGAAACAGGAAGTGTTCAGCCACATGTGAAACGTCAACCACGACCTGCAACAAATGATGATGCCCAAGTAGGTGTTTTAGCTGCTGTCGTGGCTAATCCGCACATCAGTGGCAGACAAATTGCGCGATAATCGGGAATCTCAAAAAGGTCGGTGTTGACAATGCTACATCAACATCGATTGCACCCGTACCATATTTCTATGCACCAGGAGTTGCATGGCGACGACTTTGAACGTCGGGTACAGTTCTGCCACTGGGCACAAGAGAAATTACGGGACGATGACAGATTTTCTGCAGGCGTTCTATTTAGCGACGAAGCGTCATTCACCAACAGCGGTAAAGTAAACCGCCATAATATGCACGATTGGGCAACGGAAAATCCACGATGGCTGCGACAAGTGGAACATCAGCGATCTTGGCGGGTTAATGTATCGTGCGGCATTATGGGAGGAAGGATAATTGGCCCCCATTTTATCGATGGCATTCTAAATGGTGCAATGTATCCCGATTTCCTACGTAATGTTCTACCGATGTCACTACAAGATGTTTCGCTGCATGACAGAATGGCGATGTTATTGAATAGCATATTTCATGACAGGTAGATTGGTCGTCGAAGCACCATACCATAGCCCGCATGTTCACCGGATCTGACGTCCACAGATTTCTTTCTATGGGCAAAGTTGAAGGATATTTGCTATCGTGATCCACCGGCAACGCCTGACAACATGGGTCAGCGCATTGTCAATGCGTGTGCGAACATTACGGAAGGCGAACTACCCGCTGTTGAGAGGAATGTCGTTACACGTACTGCCAAGTGCATTGAGGTTGACGGACATCATTTTGAGCATTTATTGCATTAATGTGGTATTTACAGGTAATCACGCTGTAACAATATGCGTTCTCAGAAATGATAAGTTCACAAAGGTACATGTATCACATTGGAACAACCGAAATAAAATGTTCAAAGGTACCTACGTTCTGTATTTTAATTTAAAAAACCTACTTGTTACCAACTGTTTGTCTAAAATTGTGAGCCATATGTTTGTGACTATTACAGTGCCATCTATCACAAAGCGAAAAAAGTGGTCCAACTAAAACATTCATATTTCTTTTCGTACTACACGAATATGTAATAAAAAATGGGGGTTCCAATAAAAAAACGCAGTTTATATCCGTTTGACCAATGGCAGCGCCATCTAGCGGGCCAACCATAGCGCCATCTGGTTTCCCCCTTCAAGCTAGACAAGTTTCGTTCTTTGTAGTTTTATTCGTTTTACGCTTATTTCGTAAGATATTTGGCCGGGTCACGATGAATGGACCATCCTGTATATCACCATAGGCAAATAAAGGGCTAGTTCGTAAAACTTAACTCCACTTACAGTACCCGTAGTCTTCTAGACAGAAACTATAAAATTACGCTTTTTCTTCCTCCTCGACTGAAGAGAAATATACCGTTACAGGTTCGTACTGGAGTAAATGAACGGCGATATGAAGAGTTAGCTGAAGGGAGTAGAGATTGCAAATTCAGCTCATGCTCCTCTTATTGACTTTCTACATTGCCTCGTCTGCCCACTGTCACGGTTTTCGCGTCCTCGTGGATGTAAGGACCAAGGAGTACTCCGTATTGTCACGATCGTGTATAACTCAGTCTCTTAGTTTACGAGATCAGAAGGCTATTAGATAGGAGGGAAAAGGTAGATACTCCGTTTTTCGGCTTCAGGAAAGTCTTCAGTTCAGTTTCGTTGTTCAAGACACACCGGGTGTAACGTAATATGGCCAAATTCTCAGGACACACGGACAAAAGAGGAAAATATACGTTGATGGGCCCTGGAACAGTTCATTTCCATGTTAGAAACAATGTTTATAAATTTTTGTATTCGTGGGAAAAACGCAGGAACAGGTCGTATCAGTGTACAATGTCAAACTTTTCCTTACATGAAATACCCAAAATGCATTTGTCAGTGTTAACAGGGACGTCAGCTCACCGCCAATTGAATTCCGGACGTTCTAATTTTGGGCGTCCATATCATTATTTGTAGGAGCGGGATGGGGGTGTAGGGGGTGTGGGTAGGGGGCGAAACCTCGGGGTATGGAGTAGTTTTAATATTTTGGACGACAAATGGGGGCTCGCAAGTAGCCATAAAAACGTTCTGGTTCCGATCCTCTTTAAAAAAAATGCGTAAAACCGAATTTTAAATCATTTTCTTGAAAGAAAAATTCCTGACTACACCATATTTTTTCCATCCGCTAAGAGCTGTGTGGAGCGGGGGGGGGGGGGGGGGGCGACACCAGCTTGTCCCCGGGTATTGGCACCAAAGGTTCCAATGCATCACTGAATTATATGAGGTTTTCTAATATTCCACGATACATGACGAAGACTCTCTGCATTCGATATGCAAGACCTTTCGGATGCCCTCGCAAATAAAAGACTACTGAGTCTGCGACCGCAGAACGCGACGGACATGAATTTGGTTCACATCTTCCTATCCAGCTGTCACAGAATTTCTTGTTTGGAAGCCAGCCGGTATTATCACTGTTATGGCGAAAAGTTCCATCCAGCTTGAAGTACATGTTTCGTAGCACTGATAAAGGTACATTTTATAGCGGATCAGATAGTGTATTCTTTATTAATACATTGTAATTCCGTTCACTGTGCGCAGGTAAAGTACAAGAAGACCTAATAGTCACTAACAATATCGACCCGGACATTACCAAAATATCTTTGTTGATAAGGTGCTTTAACAGTTGCGTAAGAATTCACGACAAGGCTGATTTTGAAAATCTACAGCTTGATTATGTTGAAAGACTCCTCATAGTGAAAACACAGTGTGCAGAATCGACCATTTGCAGAAGTGTGCCGGTGTAGGAAAGCTAGCTGCTGATAGTGCATGAAGACGCTGTAAATGGTACTGACGTAGGACTGAATTGTGTAACACTCGCTAGATAATTAGTGTTTAACATTACGTGTCATAACTACCTGCCTTAGCTGACACTAGGGTCGTCGTCATTGCTTGAAGGACTGCGTCTTGAAATTGCGACGTAGTCGTCCTTACAGGCTTCCTCCAGGAGAGTGTAGCAAGTTGAGACGTCGCATGCACCCTGAGGCGATTGCTTTAAACGTTCTACTATCGGGCACCTTCCGGAAAACTCTCGCGACACAAAACGGTGAGCCGCATGCCCATTAACACATGAAAATCCATACCTCAAATGGACACTCCTACCAAAACCTCATTTGTATTCACTTCCAGTACACTGTATCGGAAATGAAGTGACGAACACTAGTAAGCAGTTAAGTGCTCGCCAAGTCTGGCTCACTGAAATAGTTGATTTTATGTGTAAGTAAGCAAATTAAGCGATTCCCATGTCAACCCAGACTCTGACGTGAGTTCAATGTCAGTATTAGCTTCTGTGAAGTGGGACATAACACTCTGCGCTGAAACTGAGAATTACATCTCGAACAGACATAGTCAAATTTGAACACTGCATATAAGAAACATTGTCATGCAATATGGTGGTATGTTCTGTTCCCTTGAGTTTCCCATGATTAACGAACGGCGAAAAGTTGCGAAAAATGAGTCCTGAAAGGCAATGAAATCTTTTCTGTTCTATGTCCATACGACACCTCCTTCTTCTGGAAGTTTTCTCTTATTTTCTGTTACACACTCTAAACAAGGTGTTAAAAAGTATTCCATATTTTTTGACATGGTAATATGGACCGAAAGAAGAAAACAATTTTCAGTAGATATGGCCTAAAAATGTGTACCTTAAGATCTATGAGCACTTGTTCATCTTCGCTACTGTGAAACATCTCTCTTCTACTGCAAGTTCACTGTTTTTACGAGCGACCTACATAATCTTGTTCTTGTTCTTTTTATCGTGTCTTTGACTTTCCTCGGTGCAGGGTCGACATGGTTATCAACGAATTTGACAAGGTTAATTTAAGGGGTGTCCGTATGTAGTTCCTGTCGCCACCATGTTGCCTCCCACCTCCGGAATATCTTTACCCCAATTGTCTGCGTGCGGTGTTATTCATCGTGTAACTGAGGCAAGACTGTGGTACGAGCCAGATACTCACTGCTAGGATTTGGGAAACCATCTTGAAACCACATTCACGCTGGCTGGTGCACTGACTGTCGTCTATAATAATCCGCCAGGCGGATTCGTTCCGCTTTGACAGGTGCTTAAACACGCACGGCTATCCAGGCAGCAAATAAATGGGAACAGATTCTGCTACTGTGAAACAGCAGAACTTCTAAGGTAATTTGATTGCTACTAGATGCTACCTACATTTGTGACCCATTGCTAAAGGATGTTTCACTGTAGCGACGATGTTTGTAGTTCATATTTACTTCCAATTTTTGGTATTTTTGTTGTCTCCTTAAAATATGGAATTATTGTAACGCTTATGTAAATGTCTTTCAGACAATTAACTCTCTAATGATTTTTACAGACGGTGCAGTCGTACAAGAGGAAGTCATGCCGTAACTGAATTGTTACGAAATATATGTATACTTGAAACTGATCAGCACCTAGCGCAAAGACCAGCAGTTGACCTTCAACATACATCAGTGTCATGTAACGTGGCTAAAAACAAGGAAAGACTACTACCGAATAAGTAAAGAAACTAAACGATTGGCAGTCATTCACTGAAATCAGCCACTTTAGGTATCGAGGAGTATTTGTCCGGTGCAAGTTGAGGTGGATGACCACGTTATCTAGCCGTGGAGAAGGCAGATCGCAGGTTGAAATGTATACGAATAATTCTAAGGAAGTTTAGTTCACTCACGACAGAATCGCTCACAAAATCCTGTTACAACCAGTTTCTGATATTGTTCTTGAATCTGGGATCTTTAACAAGTAGGGCTAACTGAGAAGATCTGGAGATCGCGAGATTAAATACCAAACATTTGAAATTGTCTTTTGACATGTACCCACTGAGTCACGAAGCCTGTGAAAAAACTGTTCATTTTAGTATTCTCTGCCAGCAATTTTTGCAAAATGATCGTTGCTATTGTCTATAGACTATCGTACGTCACCGAATTCCGTTACAATGTAGCACAGAGATCTCGAGAACTGGTAGTGCCATAGTTTCTCTGAGAGCTTGATTTTCCAGCAAGATAATGAATACCGTAAGGAAACCAGTCACAATAAACAATATAGACATGATTCGACGGCTTAAAATGAGAACGGCGCCGGGCAAGAAGGAAGTAATCCACATAGGCTCGTATGAACCGACACGCGCCTTGTATACGGCACTTTTAGTCTTACAGGGTGAGAATCAAGGGTGATAATGTTAAAAAGTGTGTGGAATTGGCCCTCTTGGGCGCGAAGAAAGAGCCAGTCCCTGCGGGTAGACGTGTAGCTAGGCTGCTGTCTCGCACCCAAGTTCTTTCTCTGTGGACAATCCACAACAAGGGACGGAAAGCACATTATAAATCGTTATATGTAAAACAGTAACATGTGTGAAACTTACTACATAACGATGGTTACGGGTTAATTAAATGATAAAGTGCATTAAACATACAAGTGGTTAAGGTTATCTAAATTTAAGTGATCTGTGACTTCGTGAGTTCAGTCGCTTTCGAGGCATCTAAAAGCTGCAAACAAATCTTCTAAACGCCGTGACCTGGTGTATGTGAGCTCCTGGATACATTTTTGGTGTGAATTTCAATCGCCCTCATCACTGTTAGCATGCGAGTACGCAAAGCGTCGTTAGTGGTTTGTGGTGGCTCGGGATGAACAAATTCCTTACCATCCAAGTAGAGCAGTCATGTCGGCTGGAAGGAATATCAGTTAAACTTGCGGGCCAGGAAAAATTGGGTGCCAGACGGTCTTGGAAGGAGGTCTTCAGATACTTCTTGCCTGAAAGAGGGATACTGCGTGGAGCACTCAACCCCTCCTTGGTGCACAAGTTGTTGAAGTTGACCTCTACACTTAGGAGACGAGATCATATGTTATACTCAATGGTACCTCAATCACGTCCGCTATGCTTCTCAACTATACAGATTTCAGTCATCTCATTAGTGTGTAACACAGCTGCATGCATCACTGTAAGATAGAATGAAGTGGGACTCTACCGAAAACACAACGTTTTTTGCTACTTTCCTTGTGCCAATGTTTCTGGATGTTGTACTTTCCATAGACATCAGTGCACCCAATCGTAAATATGGCTCTGAATATTAGCGACCCGATCACGAACCTCTAAGGAGGCACCTCTTTTTCGAGTAATGCAGCATCATCGTCACTAAAAACAGAACAATAAACCTGTCACGTTTGAACAGGAAAAGTAATCTGTTACGACATTCTTCAAATAGTAATTCCGTTATTTACCAATAATAACTCTGAGACGGCACAGATCTTTAAATCAGTTTAATAATAATCTTAAACTCAAATTCATTGTCTTAACAACTACACCATATCGCTCTCTGTATAAATTATACAGGGCGAGGCAGCTACAACTGATCACCCCAAATATGTCCAGAATGAATAAATATATCGAGTTGCGGTTTTCGCCATGTTATAGCGGCCAATATGGCGAATTTTCTTCCATTCGGAAGTAATTTTTATCGTTTATATTTCCGGAATCTATGTACTTTTCTCTGCGGCATATGAAAGAAGCTTATAAGAGAACGTAACATGTGTGGGACTTTATCAAATAGTATTGGGATAACAGTGCCGCAAACCGCTGTCCCGCCGTCACAAGTGTTCCACGAGCATCTGCCATATTATAGCAAATGTGAGCAAGCACGTAATATGGTACTGATTGTGTATTTGTTATGGCGGCTCTCATACGAAGTGTTCAAAATGTTGACCTTGAGAATTGCTACACACAACGGTGCACGCAGAATTTCCTGTACTGTTAATGGTTCAAATGGCTCTGAACACTATGGGACTTAACATCTTAGGTCATCAGTCCCCTAGAACTTAGAACTACTTAAACCTAACTAACCTAAGGACATCACACACATCCATGCCCGAGGCAGGATTCGAACCTGCGACCGTAGCAGTCCCACGGTTCCGGACTGCAGCGCCCAGAACCGCACGGCCACCGCGGCCGGCTGTTAATGGTAGCACAGGCTCATATTATAAGGCATTTCATGCCTTCGGGAGTTGTCGGTGTTTCCTAATAGACCCCTTGTTTTAATTTTCGCTACAGACAAAAGTACAGAACACTTAAGTTTGGTGAGTGTGCAGACAGTTTCGCTTTTCCAATACTCTCGAAATGTTCTCTTGAAACTGTTTATAATTACACGTGGGGAACGGGAGGGACATCCGTCATGTTGGTACCACACTGAATGTCTTATGTCCAGTGGGGTGTCTTTCACTAATTCCGGCAGCAGCATATTTCAGGAACCCCAGATACTTGACTGTATTTAAATTCCCATCACTAAAACAGGGACCGATGATAGGGTCTTAAGAAATGGGCACCAAACGTTGATATACCAAGAGCGTTCTTTTCATCCACTTTTTTGAGTCATCGTGGATTTTCATCTGATGATTAGTGCAAAGATCCACTTGCTTATGGTTTTTACATGATACTTCTTCCTTAAACAAAACTTTGCATAGATACGCCGCGTTCCTTTGCACTTTTCGTAGAAAACATTCTGAAAAGTGTAACAAATTTTGGAAGTCACTGTCATGAAGCTACAGATGCAGAGAAATGTGGGGAAGGTAAAGTGCGATACAATGTAGTGCTCGCAGAACACTCATTTGGTTGATCCCTCTCGTACTACCGAGATGCCTCTTACTGACATTTCCGCTGTGTGTTACTGCTACTAAAATGTTACTTTCATTTCTTTCACCAGTTTCTCTTTTTCCCCTTGGGGTACTTTACTCTCACACTTTCTAGAACTTTTACCACAACGTTCGCAAAGATAGATTGTGAGTGCTTCGTACGATCGGGATTCTCTTCATCGTACAACCACACCGTTGCTCTAAAAGTTTGGCGACATTCGCCTTACACGATATTCATTTCCCGATTATCACATACATTGCGAATGTCTCAGTAGGTTTATGTGTAAGTTTATCTGATTGCTACAACAGCGCAGAACAGACTGACGTGTTTCAAGAGCACAGATGAACACAAGAACCCTGCCTGAGTTACTTGTTTGCTTGCATTTGATATAATAGGACAGGCATTTGTTGAAACTCTTCTCTTGAGGCAGGGCTGTGGTTTGTAGCGTTGTTATCTGGATACTATTTCATCATGTCCCATACATGTTATTTCGTTGAAGTTCTATTAGAAATTTTCCAAATCCGATCAAAAAAAGTCGGTTACGTAATTCGGGGAATATTTATAATTTATTAATTCTGGATACAATTGGAGTGTCCTGCCTTAGCTGCCTCACCCTGCGTTGAGCATTGTTGCCAGCCGCGGTGGTCTCGCGGTTCTAGGCGCTCAGTCCGGAGCCGCGTGACTGCTACGGTCGCAGGTTCGAATCCTGCCTCGGGCATGGATGTGTGTGATGTCCTTAGGTTAGTTAGGTTTAAGTAGTTCTAAGTTCTAGGGGACTTACACCCACAGCAGTTGAGTCCCATGGTGCTCAGAGCCATTTGAACCATTTTGAACCAAACTGCTGATGTCATCGGTCCCTAGCCTTACACACTACTTAAGCTAACTTATGCTAAGAACAGCACACACACCCATGCCCGAGGGAGGACTCGAACCTCCGGTGGGAGGGGCCGCGCAGTCCGTGATATGGCGCCTCTAACCAAGCGGCCACTCCGCGCGGCGCAGTCCAACAGTAAAGCGTCATGTCCTGGTACTTCATATCTTCATCATCGAAGACATCCATGAGTTTCTTGAGAAACATAAATATTTATTCTTCTCCTCCTCTATGATTATGATTTTTCGAGTAATGTTCTACATTCTCAGTTCTTTATTACTCCTATAGATACTGTGATCTCACTCCAAAAGACAAGTACTTTTTCCCTTGTAGTGTAATTTGATAACTGGATCTCGTACGGACGCAGATCAACCACAACAAGCATCTCCTTGTTTGTATTAGACTAGAAGAAACTCACGAAATTTATTTGCACAGGCAGTGATAACTGATGATAACTGTACATTGATGAATACAGCCTACGTAACGTGGCAGTGCGGCAATTAGTTTCAAATTTCTTTTCATCTACGCCAATATTGCGTATAATTTGAAATGGTCTATTGCTGAAGATGCTGTTTCGATGGCTTCTAAAATTTACTCACAGTTTTCAAATGTTTTAAATACACACGCATTTAAGTGGTAATTCCAGGTACTTAGGCAACAGATATATCTGCATTTCCTGCGGAAAGTGTATTAAATACAAATTGCCTTATGCACCTATCACTGTAATCCGCAATAAAGCAAAAAATAAATGAAGTTAAACAGCATTACAAGAGATAATAAGAAATATTAATTTGTTACTGGGTTATTTTACTTTCATAACTCAACTTACCGTTTTCCATTGAAATATAGAAGTCAGTGCTCACAGAAAGTTATGTACATATTTCACACATTTTACACAGGAAAAACAGAATGTTGTCTGGTGTTTATTTCAGTGAAAGATTTGTTATTCCTTGCGCTTTTTTACCTTCCGCTTACGTAGGAACTACGTCGCAAAACCCTTTAAGTAGCGGCGGGACTTGACAGCCGTTGGCGGTTAATTTCACAGCAATATTTCAGAGACTTGTACATTTTTTAGCTTGTCCAAGAGCAATTCTGCAGCAATTACGTTCTTCGCACTTGTTTTATCGTCGTAGTATCAGACTGTAGGCCGCATTTCCTTTCTTCACCACATTCTACTCCATTCCTTCACCTATTATGGACAGAAACTTCTGCTGAATCTACCACACTGATAAGCTATCAAGTCTCACACATAAGATATAAATATTCAATATCTCTACAGTAGGCTTGCTTGCATTATAGTTTGCTCTCCGCGCGGAATGACTCCCCATTGAAACATACCTTTCACAGATTGCGCTGTATTCAGTCCTCCTCATACAACAGCGAAGTAGTATTATCAGTGACGATAACCCCTCATTTCTTTTTCTAAAAGGAAATTTCGGGGAAATCATATGTTCCATTATGAATTTTATGTTAATACGCTGCGTAGAACAATATTAAAACAGTGAGTGAAACACAACTGAAATGCACAAAAATAAAAATAGAGTCGGTTAGTTCGAGCTGATTTTATTGTAATTAACACACGAGGGAATATTCAGATAGGAAAAAAGTGGCACCTGTTTTCACGCTGTTATTGCTGTCTTCTGAAACGAGCTCAGAATCATGTGTTAGATAACGCTTCCTGGGCGACGTTGCTTACACTTGATGGTGGGGTGCTGCTCGTCACGGCAGTAGGCGGTAGAATCGTACTGGTGGCGGAAAGTTTTGTGACCAGGATGTGGCTGCCGAGGGAGGGGGGGAGAGGAAACCGGATGGCGTAAGGTTCCTGGAACGAGACGGTGCGCCAGTGTCCTTGTTTAAATCTATATCGTCCCTGCAGAGCTCAGTGGAGTAATGGCAGGCGAAGCTGTTGACAGCGAGCCGTACGTTGAATATGGATGGTAATATCAACGTCGCCCTAAGGTTACTCGGGAGGAGTGTGTTGTTTCACCAGCACCGGGATCGCTTTGTCACTTCCTTTCATTCTGTAACCATCGCTAACAACAGAAAGACAACACGTAGTGCTCTTTACAAGCCTTGTTCACAGTCATCCTACCACATGGTACAGTTACCCACAAGCAACAGGTTGAAGACGTCCTAAGGTAATGTCTCTCAATAAGGTCATTGTCCTGAGCAAGCAACATTGCACAAATCTATGGCTCGTTGAATTCAAACATAACACCGAAAAAAAAAAATCCACCTTCAGATTAACTACAAATTTTCATTTTACGATCGAATATGGTCGATTACCACCGTCACATATGTGTATAATAAGGGCCTTTGAACGCTGTTTATGTAATGCAAACTGTACTACGAAAATCTGGAAAAAATTCGACAAATAACAAATGTATTTACAAATTTGGGGCGATATAATCTTTGTATTGCTACACTACACTTGGATCAGCGGCCACTTGTATTAAAAGTATGAGCTGCTGACAAGGTGACGTCGTAGTTGTGATTCATATATACAGGGTGCTCCGTTGATCGTGACCGGGCCAAATATCTCACGAAATAAGCGTAAAACGGAAAAACTGCAATGAACGAAACTTGTCTAGCTTGAAGGGGGAAACCAGATGGCGGTATGGTTGGCCCGCTAGATGGCGCTGTCATAGGTCAAACGGATATCAACTGCGTTTTTTCAAATAGGAACCCCCATTTTTATTACATATTCTAGTAGTGCGTAAAGAGATATGAATGTTGTAGTGGGACCGCTTTTTTCGCTTTGTGGTAGATGGCACTGTAATAGTCACAAACATATGACTCACAATTTTTGTCGAACAGTTGGTAACAGGTAGGTTTTTTAAATTAAAATACAGAACGTAGGTACCTTTGAACATTTTATTTCGGTTGTTCCAATGTGATACATGTACCTTTGTGAACTTATCATTTCTGGGAACGCATGTTGTTACAGCGTGATTACCTGTAAATACCACATTAATGCAATAAATGCTCAGAATCATGTCCGTCAACCTCCATGCATTTGGCAATACGTGTAACGGCATTCCTCTCAACAGCGAGTAGTTCGCCTTCCGTAATGTCCGCACATGCATTGACAATGCGCTGACGCATGTTGTCAGGCGTTGTCGGTGGATCACGATAGCAAACATCCTTCAATTTTCCCCACAGAAAGAAATCCGGGAACGTCAGATCCGGTGAACATGCGGGCTATGGTATGGTGCTTCGACGACCAATCCACCTGTATGAAATATGCTATTAAAAACTGCTTCAACCGCACGCGAGTGCCGCACGTGAGTGCCGGACATCCATCATGTTGGCAGTACATCGCCATTCTGTCATGCAGTGCAACATCTTGTAGTAACATCGGTAGAACATTACGTAGGAAATCGTCATACATTGCATCATTTAGATTGCCATCGATAAAATGGGGGCCAATTATCCTTCCTCCCGTAATGCCGCACCATTCATTAACCCGCCAAGGTCGCTGATGTTCCACTTGTCGCAGCCATCGTGGTTTTTCCGTTTCCCAATCGTGCATATTATGCCGATTTGCGTTACCACTGTTGGTGAATGACGCTTCGTCGCTAAATAGAACGCTTGCTAAAAATCTGTAATCGAGCCGTAATTTCTCTTCCGCCCAGCGGCAGAACTGTACACGACGTTCAAAGTCGTCGCCACACAATTGCTGGTGAATAGAAATATGGTACGGGTGCAATTGATGTTGATGTAGGATTCTCAACATCGACGTTTTTGAGATTCCCGATTCTCGTGCAATTTGCCTGCTACTGATGTGCGGATTAGCAGCGAAAGCGGCTAAAACACCTACTTGGGCATCATCATTTGTTGCAGGTCGTGGTTGACGTTTCACATGTGGCTGAACACTTCCTATTTCCTTAAATAACGTAACTATCCGGCGAATAGTCCGGACACTTGAATGATGTCGTCCAGGATACCGAGCAGCATACATGGCTCACGCCTGCTGGGCATTTTGATCACAATAGTCATACATCAACACGATGTCGACCTTTTCCGCAATTGGTAAACGGTCCATTTTAACACGGGTAATGTAACACGAAGCAAATACCGTCCGAATTGGCGGAATGTTACGTGATACCTCCTACTTATACGTTTGTGACTATTACAGCGCCATTAATCACAAAGCGAAAAAAGTGGTCCAACTGCTACATTCATATTTCTTCACGTACTACACGAATATGTAATAAAAATGGGGGTTCCTATTTTTAAAAAATGCAGTTGATATTCTTTTGACCTATGGCAGCGCTAGCTAGCGGGCCAACCATAGCGCCATCTGGTTTCCCCCTTCAAGCTGGACCAGTTTCGTTCTTTATAGTTTTTTCGTTTGATGCTTATTTCGTGAGGTATTTGGCCCGGTCACTATCAGTGGACCACCCTGCGTATATGCATGGCATTAAATCATGTGACTGGAAATTATCCTACCTTTGTGTACGTAGCACCAGTTTCATTCACTTTCAGAACGGCGTTTATGTTTCCCGTATAATGTCTTTATATCTTTCACTACTTTCCTCTAAGAGAGTACTATTCGGATTTTTTTTAAGAGACGGCGTTCTAAACTAGTGTACATTCCGCAGATTTATTCTTTAGGAATGTAACTTTTTCAAATAGGTCTGTTGAAAAATTAGGTGTCAGACATAATCAGTACGGAAATTAAAAGCATGGAGTGCAGCTGACGGAACTAAAGATAGTGTTTTAATAGAAAAGAAAATGAAAAGTATCCTTGTGATCTGTTGAGGTTAGGAAGGGAATCGGGCTACCAGCTGTCAATAACATTACCAAAACCTACATAACAATGCCGACCCCAAAGAGAAACGGGAAAATGCGAGGACGAAGAAGATATCTGCAGTATATGTCTCAGCACCATACATATATGCGACAATGTCTCACTGAATGATTTTTGCATTTTTCCTTCTTGTAATTGTGACTATCTTGGAACTTGAGTGTTAAAACACACGAAAAAATATCTACACGTTATTAACGGAAGTATCCCGCCCTGTCCAGAAAGAGAAAGCAGGCAGGCTGCGCTAGTGTGGATTTGTCCATGTAGCAGCTCCTCCTACCGTAGTTAAAACTGCGTATAACACGGAAATAAATGACAGACCTCAACTAGGAAGGGCTGAGCAGCGAGATAAGTGCGTAATTCGTAACTATGAAATACATAAAAATCGCTGGCCTCTGTTCAGAGAAGTCAAAAATGGCAGTAGGTGGCGTGCCAGTATCCAAAACGCTCGGCCGAACATGATTTTGGAGAGCAACACTTACGTAGGCTCGCAGAAAGAGTTGGTGCACTAGTCTCTAAGAAAATTAGAAACTCGGTAGCTCCAGCACTGAGAAGATGAACTGGGTGCCCACATATCGGTGCAGCAGAAAATGCAGAGCGATGTCTTCAAGCGTGTTCTTCGTGGTATGAACAGTCACTAGAGTGTCCACTGCAATTCTTTAAGAGGAACTTCATCTTGGAGAGATGGAGACAGTTGCGGTGACGGACGCTTGAGACATACTCGAATTACGAAGAGGGTTCGTAGAAAACGCGGGCGTATGCCTTGGGCAATTGTAAAGTAAGACGTGCCGGCGGCAAACCTCCCGCTAACGACGTTGTTTTCCACCGCTCTGAACGATCGTCGGTTGGGTCTGGGGGCTGCGTGAGTAATTGGTCGGGCGCTAACGAGCCAGATTCCGGCAGGCGGCCTCACGGCGCACCAGCCAGAGCAGTGCGCACCCTCCGGCCACGAGAACGGCATGGCGTCCTGGCTGCTGCGTCCAGACAAGTACGAGCGGGTCGTCCGCGACGTCACTGGTAATACACTCATCTCTCGCCACTCTCGCAGCTCGCCATTTGGCATTTTGTACGGAAGTAAATTAATAGATATCGTGTGGCTCACAGCCAGCCATGAGTATTCCACCTGGGCTAGCGTAATTTTCCGTCTTGATCACTTTTTTTTTTATTTTTTAGCTATACACCTTTACGCATTTCGAGTTAACCCATCATAAGGATATGTCTAACGCCAAAGATATCGATAAGCAGTTTTCACGTCTACACAACGTCGATACAATGCATCTCATTAGATTCTCTTATTTTTTTCCTAGGTCTCACTACGTTGGTTTAAGTTTCAAAGTCGTACCTTATTTACTCAGGCTGTTCTACAGATGATCGTAACAGTTACTGTACATAAAGAAAATGCCAGGCTTTGGTTTATTGATTGGATACTGAGAAACTGCATTTGATGTGTGAAAGAGAATCCTTAAAAAACTTGTACGGCGTCTCTTGGTGTGTTGGGCAAACGTAAGATATCCATGTCCGGTTCCACTACTGGGATTTATTTAGTGTATTCAGAACAGGCTAATGGAGCGAGGTGCCTTTGTGGCACGACACTTGACTTGCATTCAGGAGGACGGCAGGTCAGATCTCCTACCAGCCGTGCACATTTAGATTTTTCGTGATTTCTCTAAATTGCTTATCGTAAATGCGAGATAATTAATTCCTGTTACATGACACAGCCGGTTTCCGCTTTTCCAAACTAAGCCTGTTCTCCGTCCCTAATGTCCTCGTCGTTGACGGGGCGTCAAGCCCTAATCCCTCATATCACGCTGCACGAAATGTTACCGGCTTGCTTGGCTAATTTATCAGAAATGGAAAGCTAAATGACAGTTTCCGTCTACTGTCTTACAGTAGTTGATTTCTGTTAGCAAATAAACGTTTTGGATTGCAATTTCATCTTCAGGAGCAAGATGATCATTTGTCCAAGTGCACTGCCATGTGCGTGGGATGAATAATGCGTATTGATAGAAGAGATGCGAAAACGGGTCTTCAGTAGAAATAACGAGACGATGAAGCTACATTATGGTGTTGTGGGAAATGGAAAGAAGAAACTACGTTCAGATACAGCATTCATAGGTGGAGAAATTTCCCAGATATGCATTACCCCACATCGATGTAATGAAGAACCTTCATCAGTCATCTGAAGCCCCGAAAATCAAGTTCCGTCTACGGATATTCTACAACCTGCTTAATGCTCATTCAGTTCATAACATACTACGGTTTATTTTAGGGAAGGAAGATTAGGGTTCTACATCCCATAGGTATCACAGCCATTACAGGCGGAGCCCCAACTCGGATTGTTTCGAGGAGGGGGAAGGAAATCGGCTGTGCCATTTCAAAGGAACATCCCGGCATTTACCTTCAGAGATCTAGGGAAATCAAGGAAACCCAAATCAGAATGGCCGGACGCGTAGTTCCACCGTCGTCCTCCCAAATGTGAATTTGTTACGCGTTTCAATAATAATATAGACAGTCTGAAAGTAGTATGCAAAGGTTTACAACATATTTACAATTTAGGTTGGTAACTCAAGGTGAATAGTTCCTTCGGCCTTTGTTTCCCACACACGTCAAACTGTGCTACACCTCGATCTTGGACGAGACCTTACTGCCCAACAGTTTTTTCTTTCTTTTCTTTCCTTTTTTTCTTTAAATCCTGGAAGACATTGATGGATGATGTCTGAGTTGTCACACCACCAAAGTTTCTCGATGATTGTGTGGTTATGGGTACTAGGTGATCGTGTTATTGGGCCACACATTGTTCCAAAAATTTTGGTGGAGGAGGGTACCTTAGGTTTTGGGGTCTTCGAGATTGCTTGAGAACGTTACGCTTACGCAACGTCGGGGAGTGGGGTACACACTGGATCAGGCATCGGCGCATTTGGCTTCTGATGGAAGACGATACCTAAACCACCAAAATGGTCCAAAATTGGTAGGTAGAGTAGGGTCGTACATTGGTCTAAAACATCATCTGACTTCAGTCCTGTGGCATTTTCGGTCAGGTCTCATTTCAAAAGTGAAATGTACAGCGCTCCCGCTGATACGGTTGAAGAAGTGGAGTAGCTAATTTGGGCCAACTTGAGTCTTCTGTACCGCCCGTCGGCTTTGAGCCATGACTTTGTCCCGTTCTAGTGGGTGACGTCGTTCATGAACCAGCTTATGTTGCCAATTAATCAGACGTTAAATATTATTTTTGGTTGTTCTAGGGATGTGATTACATTTTACGTGAACTTCGAATTATTTATGTATGTATTTTCCACTAGAATGTAAAATTCTTGCCCTCAGTGCTAAATGCTTTGAAATGTCGTGCCTCAATTTGTGTGTTATAACAATATTAACCTATTAGTCCTATGTTTTATTTCAATATGTTGCCTGCTGTTAGTTTTGGCCATCTATACTGGTATTGCTTTCGACTTTCTGTATTGGTATCAGTCTTTTAAGTTGAACTATGTGGGTCAAGTAATGTTTTCGACGCCTCCCTAAACCCCATTTTCCGTGGTTGTCCCACTAGCTTAAACATTTGTTGTTAAGAATTTGTACGATACCATATTTGATGTATATACTTTCATCTCATAACAACGTGTGATGTTAAGAATCGCCATTTTAAATAATGTTTGCGTTGCATCTTGGGGTTTCTTACGACACCATTGGTCAATGGCGACGGATAGTATGGAAGGGTCTGGTTTACCTGCTAATTGCGCCGTCTACTCAAGCTTTACAACATGATCCAGGGATGTCTGAAGGAATTCGTAACTGATTGCAGAGACGAGTATCAAGTTGCATTCAAATACGGGAACGAGATGTGGTATACCTCCTTCAAGAGATGTGAGGGTTGACAAATTAAAAATGTACCATGCTGAAGCAGTAGTGTATTTCGTGTTAAGGTAAACCACGTGCGAAATTTGAGACTTGTTAGAAAAGTTTGGATTTCAAATACTAGCTTACTAAGACAATATTTCCTACTGTAATCACTGGCGTTTCGCAACTACACGACTGCAGCTGTCTCGTCGACCGCTCGTTTGTGGACCTATGTATAGTGGAAAGTATTAACCTCTATATCGTGCACTATTGCCCCTGTCAGTATTCGCTATTAACTATTACTGATATTATATAAACATATACACAGACGTGTTGATAACTCGACTCTCCGCGTATTTTGAACACGTCTTCTCCTACGCTGTTTGTGCACGCTTAATATTAATGTCGACTGTCCTATCTTAATGTCGATAGTTCGATTTGCAGCTTCCATTCTTGCCTTGTTGGAAATTGTAATCAGAACGATTAAGCGCCCATTTTATACCTGCCTCGACGTTAAGTAGTAATCGGTAATTTTCCAAACTATTGATTCGGTCTTTATCTGTAGCCACTTCCACTTTGATGAAAGGTGTGGAAATTTTCTGAAGAGCTTTCGCTTCTCCTTGGCTATGGTATATGTTCCTTCTGAAGGCCTAGTGTAACATGCAATTTCGATGGGATCTTCAAAAAGTAAGGTATCCATTATTATGGCAGTACAAGTAACTTTTACTGAATGTTGCTCTACATTTCAGAAGTGACGCAATAATACTGTTTTTCAGCATAGTAGCCAAACCCCTGAAAACAAAGATCGAAACGTTTTACCAATCGTTCAGTTGCTCGAAGACAGAAATTGGGTTGGTGGATGAGAAAGGATGACGGATCTATCCGAGAACCGCTGTGTGAACGTCCTTATCGTCAGAAAACATATTTCTCCACCAAAAGTTTAGGCTTGCCGAAAAGACGAACATGGCTTGGTGTAAGATCTGGACTTCCTGACCAGCATATTCCATTTCTTTGTAGTTTGGTTTGGTTGATTCGGGGGAGGTGACCAAACAGCGACGTCGTCGATCTCATCGGATTAGGGAAGGACGTCAGCCGTGCCCTTTCAAAGGAACCGTCCCGGCATTTGCCTGAAGCGATTTAAGGAAATCACGGAAAAACTAAAAAAAAAAAAAATATGCTGGCCGGAGGCGGGTTTGTACCGTCGTCCTGATGCACGCGACTCTAGTGTGCTAACGACTGTGCCACCTCGCTCGGTCATTTCTTTGTGGTCTTGGTCAAATTGTTGGCACTGCATTTCGTCAATATACTACCAGAATTTCACGGTGAATCTATGTGAAATTTGACCTTTTTCCCAACGAGAATAGTACTCTCCGGCGTACTTCAACTCCGGAGGACGTTTGCAATTGCCGTGCCGTTTCACTTGCGCACTGTGATGCGCCCATTATACGCATCGTAGCAGAACTCTCTCAACAGGAAACCCGAAACATGTGCTCTCTTCTAACAGTGCGTCACTCTTTTTGTGCAATTGTTTCAGCGTAACTTACTTCGTCATGTCACTACATACTTTTTCGAATAATTTAGATGTAGGCATCTGATTCCAAAGACAGTTCCCGGGTGCATTACGTTTTCCACGTGTCGCCATGTGAGGGTACGTACAGCACTGTCAAACATGATCGCTTTGGTGGTCCATATTTTATGGTGTGGGGAGGCATAGTGTTGCATGGGCGGACACCTCCAAATTTTTGAACACGGTACTCTTACCAGTCAGTGTGATTGTAACGCTGAACTCCTTGCCCATGTGCCTCTTTTATTGTGTCCATTAGGCCATAACTTCAATTTTATTGGTAACAATACGCGACCCCATCGAACAGCGGAGGTGGAGAAGCTCTTGGAACGGGAGGATATTCGGCGAATGGAAGGCGTGCGCTTCCCCCGACATTGAGACGTATTGCAACTCGTGCACAGACACTAACGACCATCCACCAGCTGTCAACGGTTCTCATGGAAGAATGGAACACCCTACCACGTTGCGGAACGTGCATTGCCGTTCATTGTGATAACACACCCTATTAGGATCCACACCCTGCCACTATCATTCCTGTCCGTCACATTGTGTCTTTCTTTCAGTTACTGTACAGTTCTTCATGTGATTGGTCCAAGTTTTATCAAGAAATGTTAGCTGGCAGTGACATTCCAAGCGAAAGTTACTTTCGTTCTCTACTTTTGCGCACCATTTTATTAACGCAGTGACGCTTGTCAGCGGTAGCTTAGCATTGTTACCAAAATCAGTCGTTGTTCTTATTGTAACATTCTAGTCATTAATTTGTAACTTGAACGTCTTCTGTATGGCGCAGTGATTATTCCTAATCAGAGTTTTCAGCCACACTTAGCCTTATTGTTGTTTAGGAGAGCAAGGGGGCAGTTTCCAGACTAGCGATAAAAAAAAAAAAATATTCGTTTCAGGCAAGAAACTAGTTTTTTCACCTTTGTACGCATTTATGTCAATACCCTTTTTCCAACGTTTTTCTCGTGGTTCCAGCCCTGAACTGCGATTGTGAAATGTTGCCATAACATCTTCATTGGTCTCAATACGGTATCCAGCACCAATTTATACAGAAGAGATGTGAAACAGGATCTCAGTTCTGTAAACGGTCCAGGTATACGATTCGTTGATCAAAACTGTCAGTTTTGCCGACAAGTTGCATTTATTGTCCTACTAGCACAGAAACCAGGCCTTGCCCAGGTATTTATAGCTGTGCGTCCACGTTCGTACCACGAAGCGCTTCACCTTGTGGTAAATGTTTATGATGTCATGTCTCCTGAATTCCCTGTTGTATATTAATATAGTGTTGTAGGTTCATTTAGCGACATATACGGATACTGCCTGCGAAATTTATTGCGAAACGAGTTAGTGGCAAAGAAGAAACAAATTCAAACGTCATGCATGATCCACCAGTTTTTCACACATCTCACTGTTTATTACATCACATCTCCTGAACTATGTGTCGTACAATGATATAGTTCTGCATTTAAATTCAGAGATGTATGTGATACTGTCTGTAAAATGTGTCACGAATGCAGTTAGTAGTACGGTGGTAACAAATTACAACGTCATACTTTATGCAGTACTTTTACTGCATGAATAGCAGGAAAACGGTAAATAATAAACATTTTTGCTTTCCTCATTTTGTAGGGATTTTCAGCGAGCAAATTTTCGTAAGAGTTTAAAATTATGTATAAAATTTGTTGCAAGTCGCTAAGTGCTCTCATTCTCAAATACCGGATCGATAAAATCTGGAAATTCCCGCATAGCGGGATAAGTTTTTTCACGAACCAGCCCCACAGAGATTGTCGTCTGACAGTAAGGTATGTGTGTGCAAAATTTAGTTGAAATCGGTCCAGTGGTTTAGGAGGAAATGTGGAGCACACACACACACACACACACACACACACACACACACACAGACACACACCACACACACGCACACACACACACACACACACACACACACACGCACGCACACACACACACATTAACAGACATACAAAGCACACCCACGCACATACAAACATCCATATGTATGGATTTTTGGCAATTACGATCGCTTGTTATCCTTTTCACGCCGCAGAACTGCATAGTCGTCATTCTTGTAATACAATTTGCAAAATATTATCAAGAAAACTCCCTTTCGCATGTCATAAATCGCTGGATATCTTTACCGACAGGTGATATCGGTTTCGCCATTTTTGGCGCTTGACGCACTAATTGCATTCCGCACTCTCGGTTTCGCATCATGGAGAGCCTAGTGATGAATCTGACGACGAACTGTAGCGCTTCTAGTATTCTGCCAGTTCACGTACTTGAATAAATACTGATCGGTTTCGTGAGACGGGATTAACCTTCCCATCATGGACAGACTGCAATAGCCAGTAGCAGTAGACGTCAAGTAGCACCATCTAAATTGGTCGCTCGATGGTCTGCTGCTACTTGGCGCGGCTGCAGTGTTACAGCTCTGTGACCAGATGCTGCTGACACTTCAGTGTCAAGTCCCAAATGACGCAACAGTTTTCCTGGGCATTCTTCCAAGGCCCCCGCTAATTTGTCTTAGTTCCACCAAAACTGATACGCCACTTGCGACAGTCTCAGGAACAGGCCATAGAAGGGTGTGCAATAATTGGAGGTAGACTTCCCGTTCCGCGCAATGCCGGACACACACTTGCCTCGTACTTGAAACTCCCTATAATATATAACTACTCTTTGTTCTGACGTGCCTATGTCGTTAGTTGTTTGGTGAACTTCAAGTCGCTGGTCGTCCAGAACCATACTATTTTATCGAATTTTTTAACTATGATCGCAACTTTTTGGGTATTCTTCATGTATATCGATTTTTCAGCTATAACTGAAAGCGAGGTTTTGATTATTATGTAATCAGTGGAATACTAGAGCTCAACCAGATATAATTAATTTTAAATTAGATGAGAAATGACTTTTCGAGAAAGTTCTCATCCTCAAGTTAAAGTAAGAAAGGCAATAGACGTTAACATCCCGTCGATGATGCGGTCTTTAGAGACGCTCAGGATAAAATACACTCGTGTTTTCACACATTAAAAGTGAACAAAGACCAGACACTAAAGCGCCCTGCTACACAGTCTCTGCCTTACATTAAAATCAGTCCTCTCCTCGCGCCATCGGCCCCGTCACAGCCAGCCACCTGTCTCTTCCTATACAGCGTCCTCACCCATCATGCTACTCACGGAAAACAACTTGCAGGATCAGTGACAACTGAGTGATGATTACCAACTCTGACTCAAATTCCTTTGGTGATAAATTGTCCAAAACAAAGAATTTTATAGCAACACGTTATTCAAGATTTATAGTTGAAGGAAATATAAAGGAGACAAAAAAGCTACAGAAATGAAAGTGTTCCAAAAATAAAGACGGCATTTGACTTCCATCATTACGGAGAATTTACCAACAAAACAAAATAGCATTCATATCACCTCTATCTCTGTGCCAAAGCGAGATCTTTCCATTTTTCCCTGCCATTTTTTATTTTTTCAATGTATGTTCCCTTCATTACAGCAATGTTTTGATTCTACATCTACATATATAAGTCTCTAGGCATCGTTTGTCCTGTGGCAGAGGTTACCTTATACCACTACTACTCATTTCCTCTCCAACTCCACTCGCGAATAGAGGAAAAAATTACTGTCTATATGCCTCCGCACAACCCATAGTTTCTCTTATCTTCGTGGTCCTTACGCGAAATGTACATTAGTGGCAGCAGAATCATTCGGCTGTCAGCTTCAAGTGGCGGTTCTCTAAATTTTCTCAATAGTGTTTCGCGGAAACATCGTCTTCCTTTCAGGGATTCAGGGATTCCCATTTGAGTTCACGTGTTAATCAACCTTTCCGATACCAAATCTAGCAGCCCGCCTCTGAACTGCTTAGATGTCTTCCTTCACTCCGACATGATGGGTTCAAATGGCTCTGAGCACTATGGGACTTAACTTTTAGGTCATCAGTCCCCTAGAACTTAGAACTACTTAAACCTAACTAACCTAAGAACATCACACACGTCCATGCCCGAGGCAGGATTCGAACCTGCGACCGTAGCGGTCGCACGGTTCCAGACTGTAGCGACATGATGGGATCCCAACACTTGAGCTGTGGGGTTGCATTAGTATTCTGTGTGTTAGAGATGAATCACACAACGCTAAAATTTTCCCAATAAACCAAAGTCGACCATTTGCCTTCCCTACTACCCTCCTTACGAGCTCCCGATCCTTCAGTGGTGTTGCAACTCAAGTACTGTTGCATAAATCTACTGGCAGTCCAGTGCAATGCCACTTGGTTACGATATTTTTCTGCTAAATCAAAAATGTTGTAATTTTTCGAAAGCAGACTCAATTTTTCACGAAAATCAGTTTGAAAATTATGTACAATAATATAAAATTATTTTTATGTTTGTAAATCTTGCTCGGCTCAAAAATATGTTTTCATTGTAATTGCCCCCTCATATACTTATATGTAGGAAACTGTGCAATTGTAATTTGATCAGTTACGGGTTCTGGAAAAATCTAGAATTTCTTGCTCTGATATATTGTTTGTCACACGCGCCAGATGTTAATACGCCTTTGTCTATATGCGGAGTTGTAAGTTAGTCTTTACGCTGTGGACAGAATGTGCGGCATGTACTTTTCTGTTGAAAACTGTGATTTATATTGAAAATGCAATCAAAATGTTTTACGAACTTATTAACTGGGTACAGTGATTAGTAATAAATCTGTGTATGCTCTCAAGGAGACTCTCTTCAGCGATGTGTACAAAGCTGATGCATAAATTTCATTGGTTGCCACATCTGGATGGAAAATAAACCGAAATTTGATGAAAATGTGAGTAAGTATCTTCACTAATATTCGATAACCCTGAATCTTCACATCGTCCCCCAAGAGAAACCAACGCTAGGAATTATACTACATCCAGAAAATAAGACTAGTATTAAAACTTATTGTTCATCGTAACAACAATTTTAGAACTGTTTATAACATTTCTGTTTCCCGTATTGTACAGCTACCCATTTACGTAGCTATATGACTAGCTGAAGAGTTGGAGTTCTTTATCAAGAAACTACGTAACAATGACTCTTAATTGGGCAAGTACACTGAAATTCCCGAGCCACGGTACCGTAGCGCACAGTTAGAGTAGTTAAAACAAAATGACGCAGTCCGTTGATGAAATGCAATATTGTGCAGTTATTTGTTTCCTGAATTTGAAGGAGGAAAGCGCGTCAACAATACATATTCAGTTCGTGTTAGTGTGCGTCAAACGCCGAACGAGGTAATCAGTGGTTAGCACACTGGACTAGCAATCTGAGGGACGACGGTACACATCCCTGTCCAGCCACCATGATTTTGGTTTTGCTCTGATTTCTCTAAATCGCTCCAGGCAAACGCCGGAATGGTTCCTTTGAAAGGGCACGGCCGATGTCCTTCCCCACCCTTCTCTAATCCGAACTTGTGCTCCTTCTGTAAAGACCTCAGTTAAGTTCCTCCCTTGCATGTCAAGCACCATACCATATGACACAGTTGTTAGATGACGCAGCCGCTTTCAGTGTTGTAAAAACATGTTCGAACAACGTAGAACGATGTGGCAGGCCATCTCTCCGCGAAGAACCGGAATCACAAGAGAAGTGGAGGTCTCGCTACGCGGTGAGCGTTGTATCACAAACGAGGTGACCGTGGAAAAAGTGAAAATAAGTTTGGATCAGTCTTAACGTCTTGAACGACATTTTGAAGATGACAGATATACCGCTCACCACATTCATCACTGTCCAAAAATCCCGCCGAGCCGAGGCAGCATCGGAAATGTTTCCGCCGTTTCAAGCCCATCCAGATGACTCCCTTAGCCGCCTAATCACGATGGGCGAGTGCTGGGTGTATCACTACGAACCGGAGTAAAAGAAACAAAGGAAGCAGCAGAAGCTTGGACTTGCCACGGTCTAAAAAGGAGAAGACCCAGTCATCATCGAGCAAGGTGGTGGTGTTTGTCGCGACTACTATGGTGAACTGCTGACACTCGTATGGGACGCACTGTTATAGGAGCATACTACCGTTGCCCTCTGACGAGTTTTCCGAAGGCAGTCAAGGCGAAGGGACGCGGGAAGCAGTATGAGGATTTTTGCTCCACGAAAACATCACAGTTCATTCTACACACGAACGACTTCTGCGTCTCCCCGTCCCCCTCTCCTCATCCCGTCCCCTCCCTTATTTTCCACGCGGCACCCAGTGAATTCCTCCTTTTTCCTCGGATGAAGATACAATTCCTTGGCAGGCATTTCCAGAATGAAGTTCGAACGTTTCCCGAACAGCCAGAAAGGAGCTTCTACATCCGAGGACTCCGCCACATCCATCGTTGAGAAAATGTGCAGCACTGAAGGGTGGGCATGCAGAGAAGTTCTAACATCATTTCCAAGTTTCGTGGGAGCAGTTTGAGTTTGTTGAGGTGGTAATTAAAACTTTAGCTATTCACGTAGTAAGCCGTAACAGGTGGGAGATGTAACGCCGCAGCTGACCGGAGAGTGTAGAGTGGAGAACCACGCGGGGCCCTTGGCCGTATTCGGCTCAAGGGCGGCCCGTGGCAATCCTGCTCAGAAGGTCACGGCGCTGCCGCTGCCGCTGCAGCCGCCTGTTCGCCCCACTGCTGCGTCACAATGTGCTTCGCGTAGTAATTTTCCTTTCTGTGCTTTCGTGGGTTTTTTATTTAAATTCTACGATTTCGTTGCAGCCTTTCTGTTACAGCTTCAAAATGGGAAGGTAGTCACACCAGATCCCCAAAATATTGTAAGTTCTGGTGAATATTTTCAATCCATAACTGCATGATTTGACAGATTTGCGTTCCGCTTAATTGTTTGCCATTTATGGTCAAATAAAACAGTTGCAACGTATAGGATAATTAACTTCTTTTATAACCAAAAACCAAAATAGTGTACCAATATACAGGGTGGTCCATTCAACGTGACCGGACCAAATACCTCACGAAATAAGCGTCAAACGAAAAAAAAACTACAAAGAACGAAACTTGTCTAGCTTGAAGGGGGAAACCAGAAGGCGCTATTGTTGGCCCGCTAGATGGCGCTGCCATAGGTCAAAAGAATATCAACTGCATTTTTTAAAATAGGAACCCCCATTTTTTATTACATATTCGTGTAGTCCGTAAAGAAATATGAATGTTTTAGTTGGACCACTTTTTTCACTTTGTGATAGATGGCGCTGTAATAGTCACAAACGAATAAGTACGTGGTATCACGTAACATTCCACCAGTGACGGTATTTGCTTCGTGATACATTACCCGTGTTAAAATGGACCGTTTACCAATTGCGGAAAAGGTCGATATCGTGTTGATGTACGGCTATTGTGATCAAAATGCCCAACGGGCGTGTGCTATGTAAGCTGCTCGGTATCCTGGACGACATCATCCAAGTGTCCGGACCATTCGCCGGATAGTTACGTTATTTAAGGAAACAGGAAGTGTTCAGCCACATGTGAAACTTCAACCACGACCTGCAACAAATGATGATGCCCAAGTAGGTGTTTTAGCCACTGTCGCGGCTAATCCACATATCAGTAGCAGACAAATTGCGCGATAATCGGGAATCTCGAAAACGTCGGTGTTGACAATGCTACATCAACATCGATTGCACCCGTACCATATTTCTATGCACCAGGAGTTGCATGGCGACGACTTTGAACGTCGGGTACAGTTCTGCCACTGGGCACAAGAGAAATTACGGGACGATGACAGATTTTCTGCAGGCGTTCTATTTAGCGACGAACCGTCATCCACCAACAGCGGTAACGTAAACCAGCATAATATGCACTACGGGGCAACGGAAAATCCACGATGGCTGCGACGAGTGGAACATCAGCGACCTTGGCTGGTTAATGTATGGTGCGGCATTGTGGGAGGAAAGATAATTAGCCCCCATTTTATCGATGGCAATCTAAATGGTGCAATGTATGCTGATTTCCTACCTAATGTTCTACCGATGTTACTACAAGATGTTTCACTGCATGACAGAATGGCGATGTACTGCCAACATGATGGATGTCCGGCACATAGCAGGCGTGCGGTTGAAGCGGTATTGAATAGCACATTTCATGACACGTGGATTGGTCGTCGCAGCACCATACCATGGCCCGCACGTTCACCGCATCTGACGTCCCCGGATTTCTTTCTGTGGAGAAAATTGAAGGATATTTGCTATCGTGATCCACCAACAACGGCTGACAACATGCGTCAGCGCATTGCCAATGGATGTGCGAACGTTACGGAAGGCGAACTACTCGCTGTTGAGAGAAATGAATGTCGTTACACGTATTGCCAAATGCATTGAGGTTGACGGACATCATTTTGAGCATTTATTGCATTAATGTGGTACTTACAGGTAATCACGCTGTAACAGTATGCGTTCTCAGAAATGATAACTTCACAAAAGTACATGTATCACATTGGAACAACCAAAATAAAATGTTCAAACGTATTTACGTTGTGTATTTTAATTTAAAAAACCTACTTGGTACCAACTGTTCGTCTAAAATTGTGAGCCATATGTTTGTGACTATTACAGCGCCATCTATCACAAAGCGAAAAAAGTGGTCCTACTAAAACATTCATATTTCTTTACGTACTACACGAATATGTTATAAAAATGCGGGTTCCTATTTAAAAAAACGCATTTGATATCCGTTTGACCTATGGCAGCGCCATCTAGCGGGCCAACTATAGCGCATTCTGTTTCCCCCCTTCAAGCTAGACAAGTTCCGTTCTTTGCAGTTTTTTCGTTTGACGCTTATTTCGTGAGATATTTGGCCCAGTCACGATGAATGGACCACCCTGTATAACGGAAAAACTTGGAAAGGTGAGACATTTTAGTAAATACTTCCACACAATTCACTGATCCCACAGCCCCCCCCCCCACCCCTTTGTACTTCAGATACTTGATTTTAGGTAAAACATAGCTGGAAAGAGGGTGGAATCGCAAATTTAGTCAAACATGCTTAGTATCGCACTTTACTATTGACCAACGATCCCCATAATTCTGGCTCGTTATATACGACAACAGATGCGTACTTTCAGACAAACAAAATATTAATCATAATAAATAAAAGGCGCTAATTTTATTGATCACATACATTTTATAGACGAGATGATTAAAACTTTATTGCTACTCCCTCCCCCCGTAAAATCTGCTGCTATTATACTCTTGTTACATTCGTTTATGTATATTTAAGAAATGTCCAGATGAGAACACATAGTATGTAAATTACGTGATAACGGTGGTAGGGAGACCTTTTACGTGAAAAAAGCTATTGAGTATTTAACGCGTACATTTTGCCGATGAAATACGATCAGGACAACCACTTTGGTACTTTCCGACATTTTCAGTTAATGTAACGAACAAGAGAAACAACCACTCGTCCATCAGGTAACTATGATATCCGCGAAACCTACGAGGCACACCGAAAGAACTTACTGTAGTATATTTCAGCAAATATTAGAAAATTATAGTTCTGTATAAGATCGCTTAGCGATTTTTCATCATATCACCCGTTTTTCTCGAATAATAGACAACAAAAGGAAAGCTGTGATTCGATATTTCGCTTCTAAAAATTAGTTCTGTGCTAAAGCCTTATAAAGAGGAACAGGATCCAACATTCGTATATAAGCAATTAGTCTGTTTCGCGACTGATATATTTCGTAGTAATTCTCTCAGCTCCGCAGATCTGTGACACCCAAGGCCGTCAATGGCTTTTCTCTCTCACTATTCCATCAGTGACCATACTAGTTAGTGTTGGTTACCTGAGATCCAAACGTACGTTGGTAACACTATTATTTAGACATTTGATACCTTGGCCAAGTGGATAAGGTTCTTTGAGGTATCGAGTCATCGTTGAGTACCCACTTTTCAGACACTCGCCAAGGGGTTGCAATTTGGACAGGGTGTTCACAAATGGGAATGTTTGGAAGTTTTCATAAAAGTCCCTAGAATCTCGGTTAGAGTCAGGAAACTGGGACTATATGAATTTAGCGCTAAGACAACACTATCTCACTCACAAATACATAACGTAAACTCTGTGTCTGGAACGACTCACAAGTTCATATTTGGATTGCCCTCTCCGACAGACATTATTTGGCTTCCGTTTTCCTTTCCATCGGTATTGTGATTAGTTCGATGAGGCCTGCCACAAATTCCTCTCCTGTACCAACCACTCATCTCAGAATAGCACTTGCACCCTACGTCCTTAAAAAAATGGCTCTGAGCACTATGGGACTCAACTGCTGACGTCATTAGTCCCCTAGAACTTAGAACTAGGTAAACCTAACTAACCTAAGGACATTACAAACACCCATGCCCGAGGCAGGATTCGAACCTGCGACCGTAGCGGTCTTGCGGTTCCAGACTGCAGCGCCTTTAACCGCACGGCCACTTCGGCCGGCCCTACGTCCTTAATCATCTGCTGGATGTATTCCTGTCTCTCTCTTCTGCAATCTCTCCAAGTACCACGGAAGCTATTTCCTGATGTCTTAACACATTCCGTGACTCTTTACTTGTCAGTGTTTTTCGTATGTTCCTCTCCTCGTTGAACCTGTGGAGAACCTCCTCATTTATTGTCTTATCAGTCTGTCTATTTTCAACATGCTTTTCTGGCAACGCAGGAATATATCCTCTTTTCTTGTGTTAGTCCTTTTTAAGTCTTCCTTGCTTCGTACGACACCTGTTTATCTTCGTGTACTTCGTGCTCCTCAATTTTATTGTTAAGTTTATCCCCAATCATATTTCTGCTACTCCTTATTACTTTCGTCTTTTCGGGATGCTGTCACTCCATCCTGTGTGCTGAGTAGACTCGACATTCTTTTCAACAGGTCCTGCAATCTTTCTCACTTTCAAAGAGGATATCAATGTCGTCAACGAATCCTGTCATTGACAGACATCGACTCTGAATTCTGAGCCCTCTCGGGAAACATTTATTTCCGTCATTGCTTCTTCGGTTTGTAGATTGAATAGTAGTGGACTGTCTGATGCCCTTTCTAATTCGAAAACTTTGTTCTTAGACGTCTATTTTTATTTATTTTTATTTTTCTATCATGGTTCTTGTATATTTTGAATATAACCAGTCTTTCTACATCACTTACAGTCTTTTTCCTGAGATCTTCGAACATCTTGCATCCTTTTACATTGCCGAAGGCTTTTTCCTATGAATGTGTCTCGATTTTTCCCAAACCTTGCTTTGTTATCGAGCGCACTGTCAGACCCACCTTGCTGGTCCCTTTCCCTTTGCTAATGTCAAACTGATCATTTTACGTAACCTTAATTTTCTTTTCTCTTCTTGTGTATGTCGTCTTATGGGAAGACCTTTCAATTTCTGCACTTGAGAGCATTTGGTGTCCCTCTCAGCTTGGCTCAATAAATAGGCGCTTGTGTCGCTTTGGCTTAAACCGACGCAGGTTCCAGTCAAATCTTAACGCAGATCATTATTGAATAGCTGTGTGTAACATCCCCAAAATGTAGACAACGGAGAAAAGAGCAGAATCCATTGCGAAATCCCTCGTTTTATTACAACAGATGTAGATTTCAAATGTTACGTGCTAGAAATTACAAAACAGGAGAATCACGAACAAATTTAACATAGTTCACAAACATAAGCAACGCACAATGACATACTATGTAACAACACATGACATGGTCCCATGTAGTAAACAACACCGTCTATTACGTGATACTTTGGACTAATGTCATCTGCTGTTACATGGTATGTAACAAAACGTGACACTTTGGACTAATATCACATGTTGTTACATGGTTTGTAATTGTGCAGTGGTTATGTTTGCACTTACGATTCGTTATTAACTATCTTATGTCTGTTCCTGATGTTCTTGTTTTGTAATTTTTAGCACTAAAGAAGACTATCTAATAACTGAAACCTAGATCTATTGTAATAAAACGACGGATTTGGCGATTGATTGCTGCTGTTTTCTCCATTCTTTATCTGGGCAGAACAGGATCGTATGGATTCGAATCTAATCACCAGTCCGCAGCTCGTGGTCGTGCGGTAGCGTTCTCGCTTCCCACGCCCGGGTTCCCGGGATCGATTCCCGGGGGGTCAGGGATTTTCTCTGCCTCGTGATTACTGGGTGTTGTGTGATGTAGTTAGGTATAAGTAGTTCTAAGTTCTAGGGGACTGATGACCATAGATGTTAAGTCCCATAGTGCTCAGAGACATTTTTTTCTAATCACCAACATTTTCCTCACGCACTGGCAACACTTAGGATTCATCTGCACTACTGGCCATTAAAGTTGCTACACCACGAAGATGACGTGCTACAGACGCGAAATTTAACCGACAGGAAGAAGATGCTGTGATATGCAAATGATTAGCTTTTCATGGCATTCACACAAGGCTGGCGCCGGTGGCGACACCTACAACGTGCTGACATGAGGAAAGTTTCCAACCGACACAAACAGCAGTTGACCGGCGTTGCCCGGTGAAACGTTGTTGTGATGCCTCGTGTAAGGAGGAGAAATGCGTACCATCACGTTTCCGACTTTGATAAAGGTCGGATTGTAGCCTATCGCGATTGCGGTTTATCGTATCGCGACATTGCTGCTCGCGTTGGTCGAGATCCAATGACAGTTAGCAGAATATGGAATCGGTGGGTTCAGGAGGCTAATACGGAACGCCGTGCTGGATCCCAACGGCCTCGTATCACTAGCAGTCGAGATAACAGGCATCTTATCCGCATGGCTGTAACGGATCGTGCAGCCACGTCTCTATCCCTGAATCAACAGATGGGGACCTTTGCAAGACAGCAACCATCTGCACGAACAGTTCGACGACGTTTGCAGCAGCATGGACTATCAGTTCGGAGACTATGGCTGCGGTTACCCTGGACGCTGCATCACAGACAGGAGCGCCTGCGATGGTGTACTCAACGACGAACCTGGGAACACGAATGGCAAAACGTCATTTTTTCGGATGAATCCAGGTTCTGCTTACAGCATCATGATGGTCGCATCCGTGATTGGCGACATCGGGGTGAACGCACATTGGAAGCGTGTATTCGTCATCGCCATACTGGCGTATCACCCGGAGTGATGGTATGGGGTGCAATTGGTTACAAGCCTCGGTCACCTCTTGTTCGCACTGACGGCTCTTTGAACAGTGGACGTTACATTTCAGATGTGTTACCCTTCATTCTATCCCTGCGAAACCCTACATTTCAGCAGGATAATGCACTACCGCATGTTGCAGGTCCTGTACGGGCCTTTCTGGATACAGAAAATGTTCGACTGCTGCCCTGGCCAGCACATTCTCCAGATCTCTGAGCAATTGAAAACGTCTCCTCAATGGTGGCCGAGCAACTGGCTCGCCACAATACGCCAGTCACTACTCTTGATGAACTGTGGTATCGTGTTGAAGCTGCATGGGCAGCTGTATCTGTACACGCCATTCATGTTTGAGTCAATGCCCAGGCTATCAAGGCCGCTATTACGGCCAGAGGTGGTTGTTCTGGGCACTGATTTCTCAGGATCTAAGCACCCAAATTGCATGAAAATGTAATCACATGTCAGTTCTAGTATAACATATTTGTACAATGAATACCCTTTTATCATCTGCATTTCTTCTTGGTGTAGTAATTTTAATGGCCAGTAGTGTAGATCTACTGTAATAAAACGACGGATTTGGCGATTGACTGCTGCTCTTTTCTCCTTTGTCTATCTTCAAAGATCGCTGGGCAGAATAGGATCGTATGGATTCCAATCTAATCACCAACATTTTCCTCACGCAGTGGCAAAACTTACAAGGGAACCTCCCCATCGCACCCCCTCAGATTTAGCTATAAGTTGGCACAGTGGATAGGGCTTGAAAAACTGAACACAGATCAATCGAGAAAACAAGCAGAAGTTATGTGGAACTATGAAAAAAATAAGCAAAATATACAAACTGAGTAGTCCATGCGCACGATAGGCAACTAGGACAGTATGAGCTCAGCAGCGCCGTGGTCCCATGGTTAGCGTGAGCAGCTGCGGAACGACGGGTCCTTGGTTCAATTCTTCCCTAGAGTGAAAGGTTTAATTTTTTATTTTCAGACAATTATCAAAGTTCAGGCACTCACACATAATCAACTTCGCTCTCCAGATTTGCTTGGACATATGCAGGATTTGACGGTCTACACACGGAAAAATTTGAAAACGTTAAAAACATATGTTTGGTTGGAAAGAGCACAGGGAAAACTGTGCGACTGTGAAACTGTTGCATTCAATTGTTGCAGTTTATGTGACAAACTCCTATGTTTTCATCACTTTTTTGGGAGTGATTATCACATCCACAAGAAAACCTAAATCGGGCAAGGTTGAAGAATCTTTTTACCCATTCGCCAAGTGTACAAGTTAGGTGGGTCGACAACATATTCCTGTCATGTGACGCACTTGCCGTCACCAGTGTCGTATAGAATATATCAGACGTGTTTTCCTGTGGAGGAATCGGTTGACCTATGTCCTTGTGATCAAATGTTTTCGGTTCCCATTGGAGAGGCACGTCCTTTCGTCTACTAATCGCACGGTTTTGCGGTGCGGCTCAAAACACAGACACTAATTACAGTGAACAGAGACGTCAGTGAACGAACGGATAGATCATAACTTTGCGAAAATAAGGAAAGTAAGCTTTTCACTCGAGGGAAGACCTGAACCAAGGGGACCTCTCATTCCGCAGCTGCTCACGCTAACCACGGGACCACGGCGCTCCTGAGCTAATACTGTTCTTGATGTTGCCTATCGTACGCATGGACTACTCAGTTTGTATATTTTGCTTATTTTTTTCATAGTTCCACACACCTTCTTCCCGTTTTCTCGATTGATCTGTGTTCAGTTTTTCAAGGCCTATCCACTGTGCCAAATATAACTAAATCTGTGGGGGGTGCGATGGGGAGGCTCCCTTGTTAGGATTGATCTACTTTTCACAGCCGGATGCAGCGATGAACAAGTTGCCTAGTGTGGTGCGCACTGTCACAAGAGGCCTGCTCTCTAAGTACGGCGCCGCGGCGTCGCTTTTGCAGAGGCGTCGAGACGGAGCGGGATGGTGGAGGAGTCGTCGCCGCCGGACGCCCAGCCCGTGGCGAGCGAGCCCGACGCCGGGGCCCAGCAGCTGGGCGCGCAGCACGGCGGGCTGGACGCCGGCAGCGCGGACGTGGAGCCGGGCGGCGTGGTCGACTTCTACCGCGACTCGGTCGTCTTCATCACGGGCGCCACCGGCTTCATGGGCCTCGTGCTGCTCGAGAAGCTGCTGCGCGCCTGCCGCGTGCGCAAGGTCTTCCTCCTGATCCGGCCCAAGCGCGGCAAGGACGTGCAGGCGCGCCTCGCAGACATGCTCGCCGACCCGGTGAGTACGCGGCACGGTGTCCAACGAAGGGTCGATACGTGACCCGAGAAAGGCGTCGTAAGAAAAGTATAGGCTGTCGGTAAACTGAAGAGCGAGCGAGTCCCCACTCTGCCTAGGATCTTCTACAGGCTGTTTCACAACATAGTACCGTCCATGCCGCGGCGCTCACTTCAAATCTGTGGCGAAGCCGTGTGCAGATACGTCTCGGCTGCGTTTATTTTTAGACAAATGCATTAACAGCATAAGGAATACAAAAAACGATAGCTTCTTCCGAAACACAACATCATAGAGTAAATAATATTAAGATAAGAATGCAAGTCAGGATTATACTACAAACATAGAACCGAATGCCTGTTCATGTGAATGTATGTATATTCCTCTATTGCTGTTCGTAAAACGAACCCCATATAATGTAAACAATCTGTAGAATTTGAGGCTTGTTTTTACTTTGTGTTTCTACGACAAGGTAGAAGTTTTCTTTGAAGGACTGCATTGAGACTTAACAATTTTGCAACACGAAGAGTGTTTAAAAAGTAAGCAGAAATTAATAATTTTGCGTGTTGTATTAGTCCGATCTGCACTACTGTTTTGTCTCTGTTTTCGTAAACATGCCTCAAAAGTATGTGTTCAATGTTATGCATATTGGGTATTTACTCTGTTGTCAGCTGTCAGAAAGGCTATATGTGTTTTGGTAGCATCAACGGTTGTTTGTTTTGTATAAAAATAAATTAGAGAATCTGTATTAAATTTTGTTATAAGAATGGAATAAAGGGTATGAAATTTTTAGAAATGGTAAATTTTGCTTCTGGTGAGCCTGTTATGAGTAAACCAAGGGCAGACAAGTGGTATAAACATTTCAAAGCAGGTCTTAAAGGACAGCGGTTTTACAAGCATGGATGAGATTAAAAATGCACAGTTAAACAGACCTACAAACTATCCCGAACAAACAGTTCCTAAAGTCTTCCGGGGATTGGAAAAAGCACTGGCATAAGTGTATAGTATGTAATGGGGAATATTTTGAAGAGGATAAAAAAAATGGCTCTGAGCTCTATGGGACTTTACATCTATGGTCATCAGTCCCCTAGAACTTAGAACTACTTAAACCTAACTAACCGAAGGACATCACAACACCCAGTCATCACGAGGCAGAGAAAATACCTGACCCCGCCGGGAATCGAACCCGGGAACCCGGGCACGGGAAGCGAGAATGCTACCGCACGACCACGTGTTGCGGACAGAAGAGGATAGCATTGCTGGAGATTAACAAATAAAGTTCTTACCAAAACACAAAAATTAATATGTGAACGCACCTCGTATGTCAAGCTTTTTGCTTAGAAGTCAAGAATCGGTGTAAATGTTTCGAAGGAAATTTCAACAGTGTTTAGAATAGCTATTGCGCACATGCTTTAAGCAATATGTCTTAGAATCAGGTCAACAGTAACCGAGATAGAGGTTTAGTGTTCCATAAGCATCAAAGGTTTTACGTGATTTTGAAACTGTCTGTAACGATGGGTTTTCTCTCAAAATTATCAGTTCTCCTTCGTGACGATTCCAGTAAACCATGCGGCTTATTTTTTCATTCATTACTTATGCGTCCTATTAGATGAGGCTGACGTTTGCATAAATTTTATCACTTTGACTGGGACTGCTAATATTAGCCACCGGTTCTTTTTGGGTCGCCTCCTTAATACACGCTGTAATAACATTAGAGATGATCAAACGCTCGTTACTCCACAAATACCTCCTCTTCTTCGTATTCTGCATATTTTCTTGCAATGCTAGACGATTATCCATCACTTCCGGATATCGAAGTACATCAGTATGTATACAAAGTTAACTGACTGACACTGGCAACTAAGATCCCACGAACAGAAAAGGTCTATATCACTGCACGCCGATCTACACCGCTAGACAGATAACAGGCAACAGATTTCGGGTGCCCCTGTAGGCCGGTGGCAGCGTTCTTCCGGGAGAGGCCACTTCCCCCACCAAAAGCGCTGCTCGCTCTTGAGTTTACTGACAGACTATATCGGATTCATCAAAGTATCAATACTTATCTTTGATAAGAAGGATATAGAGTAGAACCTCGATTAACCGTCACCTCTGGGGTAACGAGGAAGAGAGAGATGGTGACAGTGAGAAGAGACAACAGCAGTGGGAAGGAATGAATGAGATAGCAGCAGTAAGAGAGAGCAAGAGACGGTGACAGAGAGAGTGGACAGTAGTAGGACAGAACAAATGGGACAGTGACAGTTGGAGAGACACAAAGAGATATCGAAAGATGGGCTGAATGAGTGAGTGAGCGTGGGTATGTGGGAGTAGATGGGTATGAGCGACTTACAGCGATAGTTTAGTGGGTGTGAGGATGTTACAGTTAGGGTAGGTTGGGTGAGTGAGAGGTGAGTTGCACGTTAAAATGAATATGATTATGTTTGCATGCCAAACTTTTTGGGAAAATTTTTAAAGGTGCCAAGGAAGGCAGTTTGTACCCCATTTTACAGTCAGTCTTTTAAACAGGATTGTATTCGCCTTTTTTGTGCTCCGACAGGGGCATTTTTCCGTTGCTTCAGTATATATTTCATAAATTAGGTGGCTTTTGCCTGTTAGAATAAAATGTTAGAAAATGTTACCTCTTCAAGGGTATTTTCTTTCTTGACAAGTCTGGTATGAAAAGCGGCAGGGCCGCGCGGGATTAGCCGCGCGGTCTAGGGCGCTGCAGTCATCGACTGTGCGGCTGGTCCCGGCGGAGGTTCGAGTCCTCCCTCGGACATGGGTGTGTGTGTTTGTCCTTAGGATAATTTAGGTTAAGTAGTGTGTAAGCTTAGGGACTGATGACCTTAGCAGTTAAGTCCCATAAATTTTCACACACATTTGAACATTTTTGAAAAGCGGTAGGAAATCTATCTTATTGAAACGCTTTGCAGCGTTACATGTGGAAGTGTGCAAATTTTGCAGTCGTTTCCCACTGCGGCTCTCTTTCATTTATTTTGCTACTAGGATGGCTCCCTGAGACAATATTATTTACCTCTTCCTTACGCCTTTCTTCTCCCTATGGCAGTCTGAATTGGTGTGCATCTTATTCCCTCAGACTACTGAATCCTTTTCAAGAAGAGTTAACTCTGTTGTCTCTGTAAACGTCGTTGTTGAAGGAGCGTTATGCCTTAGATCCATTCGAAATAGTGTTCAAGCTCAGAATTGAGAAATATGGGAACAATCTGATGTAGACTTTACCGATTGTTTCAAGCACACTTTTAATCAAATTCATCATCTTACCAGTTCACTGATTGGTTTTCGCGCTTCTTGACCTTTCCCCTTCATAATTAAATCCTCAACAGCGGGACACATACAAACATACTCTCGTAAAATATCTGATGGATGCTTCTTTGAATTCACCCCACACTGTCCTCTGCATCTTGCAGAAAGATGGGTTGACTATAAGTGTCTTTACCGATACATCTTTCTGTCATATACAGTGCATCGTATGTGTTTCCAGGCACCTTGAAATTCCCTGACTTTAACTTTCATGAAGTCTTACGAAAAGTTGGGGGTGATGCAGCTATTTAAACTAATCGTAATGAACCTTATTAATTTTACTATGTAGGAAAATCATTGAAAGTTTGGGTTGTGCGCAGCCACATGATGCCACATGGGCAAGTCATAAACCATAGCTGATGCATAAATCAACAATGATGTATTACAAAAATAAAAAGGAAAGGTTTCCAAAGGACCTAGCGCAAATTATGCAAACATCAGTATTACATAGTAAAAGAGCTGAATTTTGCCAAAATCTTACCTCTAATTATGTGCTCAGTCAGCACAACAAGCTATGAAAGTAAATCGAATATAATCTTGTTGAACGTTAACTCTTTCAATTTTAAGGAATATTGTAGACCCAAACGCCATAGGAATAATAGACAGCTCCAGTGCAACACTTGAGTGTTCTTTCATTCTTTGGGGCCCGTAGTGCAAAATATGTCTTCTAATGACATGTTTATTATGAATAGCAGCCAGCTTCACTGCTCTTTAAATGTTTTTTTGTTTTATAAATCATTTAGGATGAGTCCATTTCGGCATATTTCCATGATCAGGTACTCAGAAAGTACATAAGTAAGTGATGGTCTTAATGTAATGGTCGGTAACAATGATCAGAAAAGTTGTGAAAGATTCGTTTGGTGTCTTTTCCTTACTTGTAATATCGTTACAGCCATTTCCCGTCCTTTGGTAGAATTATTAGTTTTCCCTTAGATATATGCTGGAGATTTATATCTGACCTTACCCCTAATTATATGTTCAATCATCACGACACTATCAAAGCACACGCAAGCTATTTTGCTCTTGACAGTTTGAATTACATTTTTACATAGTTACCATTACAAATAAGTGATGTGCGGAAATTCGGTTTTTTTGTATTATTTTATGCGTTTGGTTCTAACTATGTTTTGCCTGGAATTTGTTTTAGTTTTAGTTGAGATTTTTATTTTACATTTTTATTTTTTCATATTAACTTTGTTACTGCCTATGACTTTTGATGTTTCTTGCTGTTATGTTTTTGTTCTATACTCTTCATGTTGTTATCGCTGTTGCTACAGATATGTGTTATTTAGTGTGTCTGATTTGTAACTTTAGTCATTTTTCATGCTTTATAATGTGAACAAAGTTTTCTATGTACTTTTGTGCGTTAGGTCGGTTTGTTCATTCAGTAAATTTGTGGGGTTGCTGTATGCATGTGAATATACATCTCCACTTCCTCAAGGATTTTCGTAAATGTTACCTTTTGCGTAATGTGGAGGATTCGTAGTGCTTCGTTCACGGGCTTTACGTGGTGTTTTTCTGTTTTTAGATGTTGAGAAAATGTGGAGGGGCGTTGGATCGTCGCTAACATAGGAAAGTCTCAGAAATAAGAAGAAAGCAGAATCAACATGAGCGAGTGCCACATGATCTAGAGAACCGCGCGCATATACAGGGTGATTTTGCTAAGTGGGTACAAACAGCAGGAAACGATCCTTAGGGTAAAGCCCGTCTCACATAGAGCACGGTTCGCTACGATCTTACCGGCCGGCTAATGGGTCGGCGCAGCCGTCTGCTAGCCAGCTGCCGCCATGTTTCCTGTGACAGGTCTGATGCTACTTTTCTTGTAGGGCCTAGCTGGGTTCCCTTCGTTACGCTTGCGATGGCCTATTAGGAGTCCTGTTTGGGGACAGCCTACAGGAACTCTGAGACAACGCCAGTTAACCTTCGAGACTGAATAGAACGTCACGCACCCGCCTGCCGACCTGCGATCTTTCTCAGACGATCATAAAGAGACTGATTGGTAAAAAAACATGACTCTCACGCGTCTCTTAGTTCTATTCACCAGCTTTATGAGGAGCTGCGTATCATTTCGTTGATGGTCATATTTGCTGTGATATTTTAGAATTAAGTAAAATACTGTAAAATAGGGGTCGCTATGAATTTGCATTTGGTGCATGTTAGGTCATATGTTGCTGCGTATGAAACGTAACTAAAATATTGAATTTTTCTTTAAACTGTGAAGGACTGCTATCAACAATCAATGAGAAAATGAATAGTGTGTAAAGCACTTCGTCCCGAGCTCGTGCGCCAACAAAAAAGCCATAATGGAATATTCTCAAAATTCCTCATATCTCGTAAATGGTCTTAGATATGGAAACAAGATTTTGGCAAATGACAATATGCAAAGAAGGGAATATTCATCTTGTGATTAATATGCGAAACTTTCATATATACCGCGATATTCAAGCGACTACAGATTTTTTTCAACCAAATGATGTAATATTTAAGCGGCATTGATAGCTGGTGAAACGAGACTTTCTGTGCCTTTAGAACAGTACATGTGAAGAAATTAAAGTTTATTTTGATACAGAGGAAGGGCATTTTCATAAACCGTTGACACATCTTTGCATCAGTTGCTGTTTTATGATTCTGTCCCAATTTTAACTGCGTTAGGATGTTAATGAGATCAACATTTATAAACTCAGGTGCATTTTCGCGAAATAAAGCGATTAATATGTCCACAAACAGTCTTATGAATTACTCAAAACTCGTCACTGATAACGCTTCTCTGAAGGAAAATAAAGGTGATGATGAGTCTGGCGAAAATAAATCGCTACTTTTTGTTGAAATTTCTGCGAAATTCTATACCCCAGTGCATTTTTAATAACGAATTACATGGATCAAAACTGGGCGAAGGTTTTTTTTTCTATATCTCAGTAATCTGAGAAACACGAAAACAATTAACAGCACATAGCATGTCATCTTTTCTTTTCTATCCCTGTATAGAATAAGGGATTGTACTTTTTTTTTGCAACAAACAACTCTTACTGTCTAAAAGGTACTGTTAACCTGTTTACACCTTGACAGGTAATTGACTGTATTTTGCATATTTAATTTTTCATATTTCTCATATCATCGAGATATAGAAATGTAATTCTTTGATGAGTGTGAGTCCACATCATTACTAAACACACCGTGGCATAGGATTCCCTTAGAATTTCAACAGAAGTATCGATTTATTTTCGCCGGACTTCTTATTCCCTCTAATTTCCTTCAGAGAGACGTTTTCAGTGGTGAGTTTTGAGAAATACGTTAATTTCGCTTGTTGCCACGGTCAAATCTGCTTCTTTCGCGTAAACACAGCCGAGTTTGTGAATATTCCCGTCATTAAAATTCTAATGCAGTTGAAATTCCGATATAATCATAAAACAGCACCTGATGGAACGACAAGTCAATAGTTTATGGGAATGCCCATTCTCAATATAAAAATAAAATGAAATTTCCTTACCTATGTTGTTGCGAATTCACAAAAATTCTCGTTTCATCAGCTATCGATGGCGCTTAAATATTAGATTATTTCATTGAAAAAATCTGTAGTCGCCTGAATATAGCGGTAAATATGGAAGTTTCGCATACTAATTACATGGCAGAATGCTTTCCTCCTTGTGTACCACCATTTTGTCAAACTCTTGTTTCAGTATCTCAAGACATTTACGAGATCTGAGGAATTTTTGAATATTTCATTCTTACTTTTTCGCTGGCGCGCGAGTTCGGAGCAACATGATTTCCATACTATCTGTTTTCTCGAGTTTGGTAATAGATATCAATATCCTTAAAAATTTAAAGAAAAATGAAATATGTTAGCTACATTTCATATGCAGCTATGTCTGAGCTGACGGGCGCAAAACGCAAACTCACAGTGACTTCTACTTTTCACTGCCAACCTTCCGAAATTCTTGCAGTAATTTACTTAATCCTAGAACATCACAATAAATACGATCCTTAACGAAATGGCAGGCAGTTCGTTATGAAGTTGACGAAGGAAGCTATAAGATGTACGAGAATCAAAATTTTTTTACTGAATAATTTCTTTACACTCGTTTGACAAAGATCGCAGCTCAGATGGCTCACGCCCTGTGGTTTACGGAGTCAAGCCAGCCAGCTAGCTTCCGCGCCCAATAATTTATCGTGTGAGGAGTTTAGCGTGCGAGGTAGCTGTCACCCCACTTGCTAGCCAGTAGCCATGCGTGCCACCTACCAAACTTGTGGAGATTCTTACTCCGTGTGTGGTGGGCTTATGGAGTAAAATAATATCATTCGAAGATACGACCAGAAATGCGTTCCAAGGGAGATGCTTCCACTTGAAGGTGGAGATAAAAGATCGTTGAGAGTGCGAGTTTCAACGATTGAAAGCACATATGAGAACATAAGTCAGTTGAGAATGTTCTTTCTGTACTAGTGTCTTACAATTAGCTTCACGCTTAAGAGAGGATTAAGACGAGCTCCACGATGTAGTAACCACATTACCCTTTCTATCATCAGAAGGTACGTTCTCCAGCAAGAGAGGCATGCTTTCTCACAGGAAGTGCAGATATAAGTGCAGATATGTCTCACCTGCGGGGTGTTGTGGAAGGACGATTGATCCTATGACGTGGACGTTAGTAATCACCGCGTACACATTGAAGGTGAACCAGTACTGATAGTTCGCTGCCATCGTAGCTTGGGTATTCTCCATAGTTCATACGTAGGTTGTGAAGTTTGACCATATCGCTTTTCGGAAAGGCGGCCAGATTTGTGAATAGGATAGAAATCCCAGCTCCGTGGTGACGTGTGTGACGAACCAGCGACATATCCATTGCCGTGGGTGCAAGTCTGAAGATAATGACTCCACATGTTCTAACTGATACAATATTGGCAGTTGTCATGGAGAATGTTCTTTACGGTCTTCTGGCTTACCCCATCCCGGGGCCTACTTTCTTGTTGCTGTTAGTGGGTTACTGTTTTATCTCCACCTTCAAGAGGTGTACGTGTATGGTCAATGAATTTTTTTTTGCTCCTTATCCTCTCAGAGCTCGTTAGCTCCAGATATGCGTAAAGGAGAATACTCTTAGCTGATCCGTACCGCAGTGATGTATATTCACGCGTACTACATATAATTCCAAGCCATATCATGAAGCAACGGATTACAGGTATAACAAAATGCTATGGTAAACGGACTTTCCTGTTTTTAGGAGTCATAGTCAAGCATAAATGTATAAATGATAGACGTAATTTGTATGTACTTTTACTTCCTTTTCGACACTGTTACAAATTCGGCTCTATAGCCATTTTAAGTAATTCGTTATTATCCTATGATAAATAGTCACATTTCATCTATAGAACATGTCAGAATTTTGCATATGATGTTCTTCACATGTGATACGGCATGCGATTTGACTAATTACTGTAGAATAATAATGAATCACTTGAAAATAGGTATAGAGTCGAAATTACAGAAGGGTTCAGAATGAAATAAAAGAGCAGTCAAGTGGCGAAAGTGTTATCATTTAGATAGTAACAAAATCAGTTGCGTCTCGTTAATGTCTAGATTGTATTGGTTACGGTAGTGAATGTGATAAGAATGTGAGCATCTCACGGTGTTGGCGAAGGCAATTAGATTTCATTTTTCTCCCATCTTTTATGAGGTGTCAGTTGTGTATGCGGGGGATGATTCTGTTGAGTGGTTGTGCATGTAGTGTGGTGTTACATCTTGATGGTTATTCAGTGGAAGTGAGATGGTTAAAACCAGTGCCCCCACAGACTCCACTCCCCTGTAATAGCACCAAGCAGACTGTCGAGCTCAACGCTCGCAAGTGACGCGTTGGAACGCCACTGACACAATGCACCTACTCGTGTCACACTATGTCCCGATAAGCTTCGTCCTTAACCCACTAAATTGGAAAAGATCACGACGATTGGGAATTGCGTGGCGTCATCATCTCTAGTCAACATTCTAACGATATCCCGATAACATAAAATTTTACATCTCCAGAACTTGAATGGGTTGTCACTGAATGAATGCTATAGTAGCAAACTATGTTCACGACCTGAAGTACAGAAGTGATTTCTCTCACCACAGGTAGCTCACGCACTTCCAGAAGGTAAGCGTAAGAAATGAGAACATATTTCCTGAAAAGTATCTAGGAATCATTGCAGAGCTATGTAAAATTAAATTACCGAACATGTAACGATATCCAGAACGGGTAATTATAGAATTTTTGAAACTAAAGATAACTACAATTTAAAAAAAAGACTAATGAAACCGAGAAAGACATCTCCCAGCAACGAAACTGTCAGCATTGGATCTTATTAGCTCTGTCACATATGATTATCAATGACATGACATGCACTCTGTGAGGTGATTAAACTGCTCTGTTGGCTGTCGATTCTGTTCTTGACAATGAGATGTGTACGTGGCTGACAGACGACATTTTATTAAACCAATGCATTCCAGCCACACTCATTGGAATTCATATTGTTGAGTAGTGCATCCAGTAGTGACCTTCACATACTAGAGGAGTTCGATGTGGTCAGGCACAACAAAGTAAAAGCCTACATAAACCGCATAAGTTTGAAATGTGGTTGTAGTATTTCGTCTCGGTACCTCTGGGCATTCACAATATTCCTCCGACACGAATGAAAATTTGAAACTTCTTACATCCGTCCAACATGAACATTGACTAGGAATTCACCATCAAACTGTTCCTTATTTGCAACGTTATTGTCATTGTGCCTGCTCCCACTTACCACTCAGACTAATGTGCTTCGAGTATCACTATACATTCTGTCTTGAGGCATAGTGCAATCTCGGGTCTGCTGACTCGAAAATAAACGTCTTCTTCTATGCTACGCTGTGAGCGGGTCGTCTGACATACAGACCATCAGCTCTGTGCACGCGATGCACAGCATGTCAAGGAACAGCAACTTCTGGAATCTTCAGTCAGTGGTCGTGCTGGTATGGTCTGTTTTCGTCGAGCAGTTAAGCACAGATATCCGTCCTACGTAAAATAATTACTGTTTCTCGGTATTGTAATAAAATGAAGCACGTCCAGAAACTCAATTACTTAAAAGTCGAAAAGGCAATATATTTATGAAAAATTTAAAAGAAGTTGGGTGTACATCAAAAACTATTTTTCGACGTAGTCGCCTTCGTTCTCAGTGCACTCCATCAGTCGAGGGATGCGCATTTCGATACCTTAGTCAAAACCTTAGTCAAAAAAGTCTCCCGGCGCCCGTTTGGCACATTGTTTTACGGCGCTCTGGACCTCGTCGCCGGTAAAAAGCCTTTTTCCACTCGTTAACAACTTTAGAGAAGTGAAAAGACTAAACTCTGAATGCGCCATACAAGGGAACTGAGCTGGGTGGTTCCTACCGAATGAATCCAAGAGCTCGTCTGTGGCGTTGGCTTTGTGTGGGAGTACATTGTCATACAGTAAGCACCCTTCCTTCGTTGACGTTTTCCTTCTTTTGTTCTGTAGTTTTTTTTATGTGTTCATAGTACTGTGCAGCATGGCGTTTGATACAGTTCCCCACAGTCGTTTAATGAACAAAGTAAGAGCATATGGACTAACAGACCAATTGTGTAATTGGATTGAAGAGTTCCTAGATATCAGAACGCAGAATGTCATTCTCAATGGAGAGAAGTCTTCCGCAGTAAGAGTGATTTTAGGTGTGCTACAGGGGAATGTCGTAAGACCGTTGCTATTCACAATACGTATTAATGACCTTGTGGATAACATCGGAAGTTCACTGAGGCTTTTTGTGGATGATGCTATGGTATATCGAGAGGTTGTAACAGTGGAAAATTGTACTGAAATGCAGGAGGATCTTCAACGAATTGACGTATGGTGGAGGGAATGGCAATTGAATCTCAATGTAGACAAGTGTAATGTGCAGCGAATACATAGAAAGAAAGATCCTTTATCATTTAGCTACATATAGCAGGTCAGCAACTGGAAGCAGTTAATGCCATAAATTATCTGGGATTAGGCATTAGGAGTGATTTAAAATGGAATGACCATATAGAATTAAACATCGGTAAAGCAGATGCCAGACTGAGATTCATTGGAAGAATCCTAAGGAAATGCAATCCGAAAACAAGGGAAGAAGGTTACGGTACACACGTTCGCCCACTGCTTGAATACTGGTCACCTGTGTGGGATCCGTACCAGTTAGGGTTGATACAAGAGATAGAGAAGATCCAACGGAGAGCAGCGCGGTTCGTTACAGGATCATTTAGTAATCGTGAAAGCGTTACGGAGATGATAGATAAACTCCAGTGGTAGACTCTACAGGAGAGACGCTCAGTTGCTCGGTACGGGCTTTTGTTAAAGTTTCGAGAACAGACCTTCACCGAGGAGTCAAGCAGTATATTGCTCCCTCCTACATATATCTCGCGAAGAGACCATGAGGATAAAATCAGAGAGATAAAAGCCCACAGAGAGGCATAGCGACAATCTTTCTTTCTGTGGTGTCACCGCCAGACACCACACTTGCTAGGTGGTAGCCTTTAAATCGGCCGCGGTCCGTTAGTATACGTCGGACCCGCGTGTCGCCACTGTCAGTGATTACAGACCGGGCGCCGCCACACGGCAGGTCTAGAGAGACTTCCTAGCACTCGCCCCAGTTGTACAACCGACTTTGCTAGCGATGGTTCACTGAGAAAATACGCTCTCATTTGCCGAGACGATAGTTAGCATAGCCTTCTGCTACGTCATTTGCTACGACCTAGCAAGGCGCCATTACCAGTTACTATAGATGATGTGAAACATGTACCGTCAAGAGCGACGTTCACCATTTATGGATTAAAGTTAAGTATTCCACCAGCTACGTCAGTTTTTTCTCCAGTCTAATTTCCTTGTCCTGTTCCAGACCTCACGCCAGCGTGCGTGAGCTAAAACGCGTGCCTTTCGGCTTCCTCTCATACCGGTGTTGGCTCTCCTGCCAACCCACAACACTTTCCACGAACAATACGAGACTGGAATAGAAGGGAGAACCGATAGAGTTAGTCAAAGTAGCCTCAGCCACACACCGTCAGGTGGCTTGCGAAGTATGGATGTAAATATAGATGTACATTAACTGTTTCCCTCTGGGAGAAAAATTCGATGAGGAGACTCCCTCTACGGTTCGGCAAGACAGTGGCCATTTTTTTCGGTCCTAAATGATGGTTTTTAATTTTTCAGGTAAGGGTAAAGAGGGATGCCGTCACTGCATTGATTATCTTTTCGTTTCATGGGTGTAGCTTGCCACCCATGCTTCGTCGTCAGACATCGTACAGTCAGGGAATTGTTCACCTTCCAAATGGAAGCAATCGAGAAATTTGCGTGAAGATGCGATTCTATTGGGTTTCTGTTTATTTGTGCGCTGTTTTCGTACCCACCTCTCAAACAATTTTCGAAAAATAATGATCTCATGCACAGCAGGTGTGGAGATTTGTGGAAACATTGCGTTCATCTCACCCAAAAGCAATCGACCTTGTTCACCACATCATCATTGACGATTGGGAGACACTCACTCGCTTGTTCATCATGAACATTCGTTTTAGCACATTAACCAGTTGTACACATTAATACGATTCATCCCATCATCCCCCATAGACAGTTTTGATTTCGTTAAAAAAAAAATCTGGACTGGCACGTTTCCCTTTGAAATAAACTGGATTACGCTCTTGATGTTGAGGCCTACGGAAAAGGACTAGAGTCACTCATTTTAACACACTACTACAAGAGTTTTTAGCGGAGTGAGAGATGCGAGCGCGCGTTCTACTGCCAACATCTTCTCCTACTGCCAACACGTTATCCTTGAACGCAATACTGCCAAATTTGTCTCTTAAAAATTTATTTTGTCCATCAGAAACTCAGTACTTTTACTTTCTGGACAACTCATAAAATGAGTCTTGTGTTTGGAATATTGAGTGCTGCTTCGACTCCATTCTGTGTCTGATATTCCTTAAGGTGCCTGAACTGCTTGCTCACAAGTTCTCATTGTTACGCTAATTTTTTCTCGCTGATGCTCAGTCTTGTAGCATAAGGCAGGTGTAGCGGGCGAGTGGACGGTAAGGTAATGGTGCGGGGCGTGTTGGGTCAGCTGTTCGACCAGGTCCGCAGCCGCGTGGCGAAGCTGGAGGAGCGGCTGGCGCCGGTGGAGGGCGACTGCGCGCTGCCCGGGCTGGGGCTGCGGGAGCAGGACCGCGCCGCACTGCTGGCGCAGGTGCACGTCGTCTTCCACGTGGCCGCCTCGGTGCGCTTCGACGAGCCGCTGCGCTACGCCGCCGCCATCAACGTGCGCGGCACGCAGGACGTCATCAAGCTCGCCAAGGAGATGCCCAACTTCAAGGTGCGTACTCTCTCGACTCCCGCCTCCTGAACTAGGGACGCATTTATACGAGGGCGGTTCAGAAAGTAACCTCCGATTGGTCACAGTGCGGGTTGTGGGGGGAGTAGCGACGCCATCTGTGCGTTCACGCACTCAACAGGTCAGTCGGCATCAAGCCGTGGTCGAGTGAACGTCGTACCTGCGCTAGTTTAGTTTTTGTGGCAGTTTGAAATGTGTGCTGCAATAGAAAACCCCGCCAAATGTGAAGTGCGTGCTGTCATAAGGTTTTTTTAAAGCCAAAGGATATTCTGCAGCAGCTATTCATCGTGAGCTTTGTGCCGTGTACGGACCAAGAGTTATGAGTGAAGGAGTTGTCCATGAATGGGTACGTTTATTTAAAAGTGGACGAGAAAACGTTTATGATGAAGAGAGGAGTGGTAGACCATCATTGGTGACTGACGAACTCGTTCAGACAGTTGATGCAAAAGTTCGTGAAAATCGACGTTTCTCAATGTCGGAGTTGTCTACTGGTTTTCCACAGATTTCTAAGACTCTCTTGTACGAGATAGTGACAGCAAGATTGGGTTACCGTAAGCTCTGTGCACGATGGGTGCCCAAAATTCTTACCGACCACCACAAAACTCAAAGAATGGCCTTTGCATTAGACTTTCTGTCACGTTATGAGGACGAAGGAGAACCACTGTTAAACAGAATCGTGACCGGTGACGAAACCTGGTTTAAGTACGTGAACTCTGAGACAAAAGAACAATCAAAGATGTGGGCACATTCAAATTCGCCTACCAAACCAAGAAAAGCCTCGCAAGATTTTTCTGCCAGAAAACTGATGGCAACGGTGTTTTGGGATGCCAAAGGGGTGTTGTTGGTTGAATTCATGGAACGTGGTACGACCATTAACAATAAAAAAGTTACGACGGGCTATACAGAACAAACGCCGTGGTATGCTGACTTCCGGTATCGTTTTTTTGCACGATAACGCCCGTCCTCACTCTGCTCGCAGAACAACAGCCCTTCTTGAGTCCTTCAAGTGGGACGTTATCAACCATCCACCTTACAGCCCAGACCTGGCGCCAAGTGATTATCACCTCTTCATGCATTTGAAGAAATGGCTCGGGTCACAGCGGTTTGATGACGACGAAGAGCTCAAAGATGCGGTCACAGGCTGGCTCCAGGCACAAGCGGGTGATTTTTATGCAGAAGGAATTTCAAAGCTTGTGAAGAGATACGATAAGTGCCTCAATCGCTATGGAGACTATGTAGAAAAATAGTGCAAATATGTAGTTGTAAGATGTATATATTAAAATATTTTTATTTAACTTGGTGTATTTTTTTAAATCAACCGGAGGTTACTTTCTGAACGGCATTCGTACATGCACTGAGACGACAAAAGTCACGGCACAGCACTGCGCACATGTAGCGGTAGCGGTAGTATCGAGCGCACAAGGCATAAAAAGACAGTGCATTGGCGGTGCTGTCATTTTTACTCAGGTGATTCACGAGAAAAGATTTCCGACGTGGTTACTGCCGCACGATGGGAATTAACAGACTTTGAACGCGGCACGGTAGTTGGAGCTAAACACGTGGGACAGTCCATTTCGGGAATCGTTGGGGAATTCAATATCCTATATCCACAGTGTCAAGAGTGTGCCGAGAATACCAGATTTTAGGCATTATCTGTCACCATGGTCAACGCAGTGGCCGACGGCCTTCACTTAACGACCGATAGCAGTGGCGTTTGCGTAAAGGCTCTGAGCACTATGGGACTCAACTGCTGAGGTCATTAGTCCCCTAGAACTTGGAACTAGTTAAACCTAACTAACCTAAGGACATCACAAACATCCATGCCCGAGGCAGGATTCGAACCTGCGACCGTAGCGGTCTTGCGGTTCCAGACTGCAGCGCCTTTAACCGCATGGCCACTTCGGCCGGCCCGCCTGTTTGCGTAAAGGTGTCAGTGCTAACAGACAAGCAACACTGGGTCGAATAGCGGCATAAATCAATGTGGAATGTACGACAAACGTATCCGTTAGGACAGTGTGGCAGAATTTGGCATTAATGGGCTATGGTAGCAGACGTCCGACGCGAGTGCCTGTGCTAACAGCATGTCATCGCCTGCAGTGCCTCTCCTGATCTCGTCATCATATCGGTTGGACTCTAGACGACTAGGAAACTGTGGCCTGCTCTGAGGAATCTCGATTTCAGTTGGTAAGAGCTGATGGACATGGACCCAAGGCACTGTGCAAGCTGGTGGTAGTTCCATAAAGGTGTGGGCTGTGTTCACATGCAATGGACTGGGTCCTCTGGTCCAACTGAACCGATCATTGACTGAAAATGCTTATGTTCAGCTTCTTGGAGACCATTTGCTTCCATCCATGGACTTCATATTATGGATGACAATGCGCCATGTCACTGGGCGACAATAATTTGCGGTAGGTAAGAAGAACATTTTTTACAGTTCGAGAGAATGATTTGGCAACCCAGATCGCCCCACACGAATCCCATAGAATATTTATAGGACATATTCGAGAGGTCTGTTCGTGCGCAGAATACTGCACCGGCAACACTTTCGTAATTATGGACGGCTACGGAAGCAGATGACTCAATATTTCTGCAGGCGACTTCTAACGACTTGTTGAGTCCATGCCGCATCGAGTTGCCCCAGGTAAAAGGAGGTCCAACACCATATTAGGAGGTATCCCATGACTTTGTCACTTCAGTGTAGAATGGAATGGAATTCTCTCCAAATTCTTGAACGCCATGCACTCCTTCTTGTTATCTGCACCGGTTTATCTCCCTTATACAAACCCTGTACAGGGTAATCGCTTTCTCTTCCCTCCTCAAGCAAACTGTACACTTCCATATATCCTGAACACCATGTTTCACAATGCCTATAATAGCTTCTAGGGGTTGTAGGGAGGAATTAGTAGATAATGCGTTGATAACGAACCCATGCCCTGCAGTGTACCGTTTGCATGTAAAATAACTTTGAAGACAGGATAACTTTCAAATCTTGTACCTGAAACCGGCATTCAGCTTCCTTCTCTGGAACTTGGAAGTGCACTCACAGATAGATTTTCACTACAGACTCAGTTGCTGCGAGATCGACTAGTGGGCCAAACTGAAATTTTTGTACTTACCTTTCGTTACGGTAGTGTCTTCCAAGTTGAAAATACGTGTTGTGTGTTCACAGGTCCTACAATTTGTGTAGCATGCGTTTAATGTCCTCCCTTGCCTCTCAAATAAAAATACTGTCCATGAAGTTTTTTATGTATTTCCATCTATTCACTGGTAGGCTAATATCTACCTAGTGTAATATATTGCACAATTTTCAGCAGGGCTGCGCAATAAATGTAAATACAGAGTAAGAGACACATACTTCCTTTCACTCAGACATCCACATTACAAATCACTTTGGCCTCAGAAATGTCGAGGGGCTTTTTCAAACTCCCAGTATCAATACGTCTACTACAATGTGACTTCCTGACCCAAGTGTTTATTAGAAAACAGTATTCGTATAAAAAATGGAACACATGCTACTGATTGTTTTGGAAATATTATATATTGTTGTATCACCGATCAATTATGGAAATATGTTTTTAGAGTTTTGGTCGTTAATAGTACTGGTAAGTTGACCACACAGTGTATTTGGTACTTTCTTTGACAAAGGTGTATTTCAAATTTAATCTTCTTGACGACGTGACTTTTTCATTGGTGCCCAAATAATTTAAAAGCGTAAAAATATAAATAGAATTTTGGTGTTAACCTTGATACAGATCAATTGTGCTTGAAATTGTCCAATACGACGCAGTTTAAACCATACTTATTTCAGTATATCCTCAGTCCAACAAGTTTGACAAAATATGGAATGTTTTCGGATTCTCTATCACCTAAGCCTTCTACTGAGGTGTAAATTATGGGAAACGTAATTACTTTTTGTAATACAAAATTTAGTAAATTACGTATTTCGTGAATTTCAATGTTACTTCCATTATGTGGTAGTTTTCACGGTTATTTACGAGTTGTGGCCAGTAACAGACTACTTTGAGAATCACTGTGCTTTAAACTGTCTCGCTATTTATAAGTATTTTTTTATTCAGTATTTTTAGCCATTGCACAAACATAGCTAATGAGAAGCAAATAACTCAACTGTTATGTTATTACGTACGTGTCAGTATCACGGACATCATGGAGAAGGTTGTTATTCCAGTTATGTTATTTGTTAATACTATACCGTAAAAATATCAGCTGGATTTGCTGATACTGAGCAGCTTATGGCTTGATGCTCGACAACAGATCTGATTATAAAATTAATTGACCGATACTACGCGTAAACTGTTAGACGCTTCACGGTACGCACAAATCGGAGATAATGAGTGTGACCTGTGTGCTATACAGGAGCCTATGGCATGGACAGTGTTTCGAGTACACGTCGTCGGGACCTCTTCTGTGTGACCAGCGACATCACCTTCAGAATCGACAGAGCAGTGCGTTCGTAAAGTACTACAGTGAGACTTCCTCACTGCGAACGAAAGTTTTTCACAGCCGTTGCTGTAGCGGACGAAAATGGTATGTGACGTCATAATTACAACAAAGACTGACGACAGCGCTCTCTTCTCATTTTGTGAACATACCATGAAGTGGGAGATTGAAAAAGTGATTCTGTCTTCAAACTTATGTCCAGACGTTTGTTCCTCACTACAATTTTACCTGCTTAGTCCCTCTACAATCAATAGTATCCTCTAGAAACACCCTGTATTACTCACAAACTTAACTACAGCAAGCGCACAATTTGTCCTCTAATTTCCAATCTTCGTATACTTCTGCGCCTACATAACACACCCCACCAACGCTACAATTATACACTCTCCCTGCTCGGTTCTAACAGACTTCCTTTCCCAGACAATGAAATCCGCCCTAACACTTACATCCCTCAGCCGCCCCTACTGAATCTAATCAACTCCATATCCTCTCCCTCACCAGGGCTCCCTCTTGGCCTCCCCATACTCTCCTACTCTTCCCTTCTCATTTCGATTGTCTAACATCCTACTCAGTTACACCTGTCCCATACCCTCGTTTTTCAACCACCTAACTTCCCAATTCTCAAATATCAGCTATTCTGCTGCAATGATACCTCCCCTCTGCCAAATTATCCGTTCCGGTTCATCAATTTTATTAGTATTTTCTTAAAACAAATCTTTTTAATATAATCAGTGTATTATCATAATATTAACGATTTTATAAACCGCGTAAATGCTTATTCTTTTTCAAAAGTTTAAAGCTGCATTTATTAGTAATAATAGTTATGGTTGAAGGGTGGCACGTACCGCTGCCAACCACAAAGTAAAAAGAATAAAGGGAAAAAATCAGTGGAACTTCTTTTGAATACATCACTGTGTTATTTTTGTACTTCATTGCTACAATTTGTTTTGAACCAAGATCTAATTTCCTATGGTGAACCATACATCGTGCATCATACACTACTGGAAAGGGAAAAAAGAACACATTGACACCGGTGTGTCAGACCCACCATACTTGCTCCGGACACTGCGAGAGGGCTGTACAAGCAATGATCACACGCACGGCACAGCGGACACACCAGGAACCGCGGTGTTGGCCGTAGAATGGCGCTAGCTGCGCAGCATTTGTGCACCGCCGACGTCAGTGTCAGCCAGTTTGCCGTGGCATACGGAGCTCCATCGCAGTCTTTAACATTGGTAGCATGCCGTGACAGCGTGGACGTGAACCGTATGTGCAGTTGACGGACTTTGAGCGAGGGCGTATAGTGGGCATGCGGGAGGCCGGGTGGACGTACCGCCGAATTGCTCAACACGTGGGGCGTGAGGTCTCCACAGTACATCGATGTTGTCGCCAGTGGTCGGCGGAAGGTGCACGTGCCCGTCGACCTGAGACCGGACCGCAGCGACGCACGGATGCACGCCAAGACCGTAGGATCCTACGCAGTGCCGTAGGGGACAGCACCGCCACTTCCCAGCAAATTAGGGACACTGTTGCTCCTGGGGTATCAGCGAGGACCATTCGCAATCGTCTCCATGAAGCTGGGCTACGGTCCCGCACACCGTTAGGCCGTCTTCCGCTCACGCCCCAACATCGTGCAGCCCGCCTCCAGTGGTGTCGCGACAGGCGTGAATGGAGGGACGAATGGAGACGTGTCGTCTTCAGCGATGAGAGTCGCTTCTGCCTTGGTGCCAATGATGGTCGTATGCGTGTTTGGCGCCGTGCAGGTGAGCGCCACAATTAGGACTGCATACGACCGAGGCACACAGGGCCAACACCCGGCATCATGGTGTGGGGAGCGATCTCCTACACTGGCCGTACACCACTGGTGATCGTCGAGGGGACACTGAACAGTGCACGGTACATCCAAACCGTCATCGAACCCATCGTTCTACCATTCCTAGACCGGCAAGGGAACATGCTGTTCCAACAGGACAATGCACGTCCGCATGTATCCCGTGCCACCCAACGTGCTCTAGAAGGTGTAAGTCAACTACCCTGGCCAGCAAGATCTCCGGATCTGTCCCCCATTGAGCATGTTTGGGACTGGATGAAGCGTCGTCTCACGCGGTCTGCACGTCCAGCACGAACGCTGGTCCAACTGAGGCGCCAGGTGGAAATGGCATGGCAAGCCGTTCCACAGGACTACATCCAGCATCTCTACGATCGTCTCCATGGGAGAATAGCAGCCTGCATTGCTGCGAAAGGTGGATATACACTGTACTAGTGCCGACATTGTGCATGCTCTGTTGCCTGTGTCTATGTGCCTGTGGTTCTGTCAGTGTGATCATGTGATGTATCTGACCCCAGGAATGTGTCAATAAAGTTTCCCTTTCCTGGGACAATGAATTCACGGTGTTCTTATTTCAGTTTCCAGGAGTGTATATGAAAACTATCAACTTAATACCTCACAGTCAATAACAAAATCTAAATGGATTGTATACGGATGGTCCGAATAAGTCTGTAAAGCTTGTAGGGGTGTTGCAGGGGAGTCTGTGCTGAGCAGTAACTGCTAAGAAAAAAATTCGACACGTTTCTCCTTTTCCGAGTTATTTAGCATTAAAGACAGCGTATCACGTCGCCGCGGGCGTAAATTTAAGCACTTGCACGAGCTACAATGTAGTAATGACAGGCATCTGTGAACACGCGAGTTACCACTTGTTCAAATGCTCAGTACCAGTTAAAAAACACCTTTTCCGGAAGTGATAAATTTAAGTTAGGAAACCAAGCGAGGGACTCCTTTGGTGACGTTGTCTTTGGCTGGCTGATTGAATTTGCGCCCCCAGCATTGTGGTTGTCCAACTGAAATGCTAATTAAATCGGTAACAAGTTCAGTGTACTGATGTTTTTCTTTACAGTTATTTGTCGGAACAACCACCCCTGCAACACCCTCACAAGTTTTTCATGCTGTTTCTGACCGCCTGTAATACAGTTCCTTAAATTGCTGCACTAAATATGTCTAAAAAAAAAAACAAAAAACGATTTCTAATAAATTAATTCATTAGTCATAGATAAAATAATAATTGCTACCAAGAGTTATCAGAATTTGTTAACTGTTATTCTATTTTAAAATCTGAAAACAGGAGCGAACGACACTAATTCTTATACTGAACATCTTCTCTGAAAGTTATTCAGGACAGTTAGAAGATAGCCTCGTAAAGGGAACTTCTTAGTATCCCAGTAGCTTATAGACTTTAAATTTTCAATTCGTGTAATGTAGAAGAAAGAGTCAGGCTATTATGGCAACGAAAGTTAATAAAAGGGAGGAAAATAGCTTTGCTTATTAATTATGGCAGAAAACAATTTGCAGATTATATGAGCAATCAGCAATTAATGTCAGGCATTCATCTCTGGGGACAAATAATGGAGTATCATTGCAAAAAATTCATACATTCTGTACAGTACGCTTTCGAGGAAGGTTTCGAAGGATGCAAGAGAACAAAGGTATCCTCATCACAAAATCAACCAAAGTCAAAGACTTACTGAGAGGCCAAAATAAGTGTACGAAGACTGATTCGGTCTTTCGCGAACTCAGTACACGTAGCTAAATCTTTTATATAGTCTCTCACTGGCCGCATTGGCGCCGAAAAGGATGACATAGAAGCCCGAACCGTGTAATTTGATTTTCCGAAATTATTTCACTGCTAGAAAATAGTAATCAGTACAAATGCCGAAATGACATTTATTAAGGTGTGCTAGAAAGTAATGCTGCCGAATTTTTTATGTGAAAACTCTTAAGGCTTTTTAAATACGTATTTTCAGCCCTCTGCGACTAGAGGGCTCCGAATTGTAACGTGTAGCATGGCAGTGTGTAACGCACTCGTAATTACGTCGGTGCATCAGAAACAGTGGGCTAAGAGTTTGTCCACGCATGGAGCATCCTCTCCTTTAGTACGACAATGCCAAACCACACACGAGTGCTGTGACATCTGCAACAATCTGACACTTTGGATTCACTGCATCGATGATCCTCCATGCAGTCCCGACTTTTCCACATCCGATTTTCATCTGTTTTTAAAACTTACAGAACACTTTCGATGACTTCACTCTCATAGCTATGAAGTGGTGCAAGCAGAGGTGAGACTCTGGCTCCGTCAGTCGAACATTTCACAGTGACGGTGTGACATTTGAGAAATAAATATGTAGACGTGAAGAATAATGATTTAGGCTGTTAATACCGTTTGTTTTATTTAAAAAGCTTAAAGCCTTTTTACACTTTTCAACACCCTATAATTGGTTAATAAATCACTACAAGCGGTGATATCTCTTAAATATCTCTGTGTTAATGTTATGGGTGAATAGGCAAGAAACCACCTGAATAGTTTAGTGGCATGCCACACACCAGACTGCTATGCGTTTGAAAAGATTTTGGTCAGATGTTGTTCCTTTATGTAAGAAATAGCTTACAAGAAAGTAGTCCACCAAACTGTGAAGTACGGGTCGTTTGATGGGTTTCGCGTCTGTCTGAATACTAGAGAGAGGCATTGCTTAAGTTGAAAAAAGAAATTGTGTGATTTGTGATGCAAGTATTTGCCCGGTATGGGAATTTCACAGAAAGGCACAATGAAATTCACTGAGCCACCGTACCAGAGATACGTCGTGCAGCTCATGAATGGCTACTCTGCAGTTCATAGAAGACGTTCAGAACGTACGCTCTACTAAGCGCAATGAGAACTGAAGTATACGCGCTATGGCGGCTTTTGCACGTCAGTAAACGATCTCTTCAAACGTGTCAAACAGGCAAACTAAAAGGTTCAGCTTAAGCCTAGTGATCTAGTCGTGGACGGATAGGAGAGTACACCAGAAAATAGCATGAGGAGTGAACGTGTGTGTGTGTGTGTAGTGCTAGCATACACCATTCTTCTGCGGTTTGCATTGCAGGTTATAGGTGCGTACACGCAGTACGGACAAGAGTGTGAGCAGCGGTGTGTTGTTCTTTGCGGCAGGCGCTGGTGCACGTGTCGACTGCGTTCGCGCACTGCCACCGGAAGCAGATCGGCGAAGCCTTCTACAAGCCCGGCCTACAGGCGCACCAGCTCTCCTCCATCCTTGACTCGCTGCCTGATAACAAGATCGACGCCATCATGCGTGTGTAAGTAGCAAACATGTACCAGCTGTCCTCACTGAGCTGACACCTTTATCGATACTTCAGTAGTAATCGTTTACTTCCAACACACTTTGTTGCTTGACAATGCCGTTTCTTATCTGGTTTTCATGGAAGCTTAGTTGCCTTTGCATGCGCACTGGACAAAAAATTAGTTACCCTTACGAGTCACCTTGCTAAAGCCGTGTAACACCACCTCTAGCCTCTGGCCTCAAACCGGCCTCGGGAACCCAATGACAGTGACGAAATGCTCGTTGGTTCTTTGGTTCTTTCGATCTCTCTTAGCTGCTTTTTCTGTCGTGTTTGATGTGACTCTGCTGAATTGACCAGCTATATTCAAAAAATTCCTAGAATGTTTTGTAAGCCGTTGCTCTCATGGAAGAGCTACATTTCCTTGCGATTATTCCAATGGACCTCAGTGGAAATAGAGAAATCGAGTATACAATTTGACAAGTGAAAATTGTGTTTCGTTTGTATGTATCTCCAGCTCCGAATATTGTTATCACATTAGTTTTTTGCAGGTCTAATAATTACTAGAATCACTGTACATTAGTATCGCTATTTCATACAACTGATGCGCAAGGATTGATGACACGATTTTAGATGTTGGTTATTACAGCACAGAAATGATTTATTTCTGATTATAAGTTCCTCTTCAAAATTCTGCCGTCTGTGTCATAAAAATAAAACCTTCGAAACGTACAAGAGGAATTTAAAAACGCGCTGAGTGCTTCTTAATCACTTCTCACATTAATATTAGACGCACAATCGTCACGCAATAATAATTCAAGTCCATTCCCTGATTATTCCTTCACTATTTAGGGTGATATTCTATATTTTTCACTGTACAGAGCTATTACAAACGTAGTTTTGACGACATCCTAATTTAACCAGGTAATATGTCTTTGAGTAGGAGGAGTTAATATTATCATGGAAAAAGAAAATTACAACAATGCTGGAACACGTTAAAGATGATAATTTCTAACAGGTGTGAATTATACAGAGGTAGTTAAATATGTGATACCTTGCTCATAATGGTACAAAGATCATTAAAAGTGTTTTACGAGGGCGTGCTGAAAAGTAATGCCTTCTAATGTTTATTCTGTTCTCAATATCGATTGAGGTATTACATGCCATGCATATTGCTCAGTCGACTTTCCCGTTTCACTGACGCAAGTTGCAACACTCTGCCGATAGAAGGCTCCGAATTGTAGCTTTTAACATGGCGGTGTGTAACGTAATTATGTCGGTGCGTGAGTGGCTGCATCTGATTTTCATCTATTTCTAAAACTCAAATAAACCATAGAGGACTTCACTTTGATGGTGATGAAGCGGTGCAGGCAGAGATGAGGTTGTGTGGCAATGTCAACAAAGTCAAACATTCTGCAGTATCGGTATCCACCAACAGGTCTCTCGTTGGAGTGATGCTTGGTTTGTGAAGAGCCCATCAACGCGGTTGTCAGCGACCGTACAGTTTCCCTACCTTTTCACAGTCCAGTCTCGCCATATTCAAGAATAATGATGAAACGATGAGGACAACGCAAAGAACCAGTCCCCGGGTAGAGAAAATCCCCGACTCGGCCGGGACCCAAACGCGGGACTCCATGATCCATAGGCAGCAACGCTATCCGGAAGACCATGAGATGCGGTCGTCTATCGCTGGGAAAAATTTGTTCGTTGTCGGGGTGACTGTGTTGAGAAATAAATATGTATACAAGAAGAATAAAGATGTAGAATATTAACAAAGTTTATTTAATCAAAACGTTTCAAGAGTTTTCACACGAAAAATTCAATGTCACTACTTTTCAGTACACCCTCACACATGCTAGCGGAAGTTGTAGCGTCAGTATAGTGAAATTAATGTTGGACATGCCTTTACAGAGAGTGGTAAATATTGACATGAAAAGTATACTAGTTATCGATAATTACGCTATATTCGGTCCTTGTGTACGTGTCTTCACAGTTCCAGTATATATTTTACGTACATGTGTTTTCTGCATTTGGGCCTTAGTTCTGGAGATCCAGTCTGAATTGTTGTTCAAGACACCCAAACGTTGAGAACACCTTACATTTTTTGTACATAATTATTATACTTACCCATATGTTACCGTGGAATGTACACTCCTGGAAATTGAAATAAGAACACCGTGAATTCATTGTCCCAGGAAGGGGAAACTTTATTGACACATTCCTGGGGTCAGATACATCACATGATCACACTGACAGAACCACAGGCACATAGACACAGGCAACAGAGCATGCACAATGTCGGCACTAGTACAGTGTATATCCACCTTTCGCAGCAATGCAGGCTGCTATTCTCCCATGGAGACGATCGTAGAGATGCTGGATGTAGTCCTGTGGAACGGCTTGCCATGCAATTTCCACCTGGCGCCTCAGTTGGACCAGCGTTCGTGCTGGACGTGCAGACCGCGTGAGACGACGCTTCATCCAGTCCCAAACATGCTCAATGGGGGACAGATCCGGAGATCTTGCTGGCCAGGGTAGTTGACTTACACCTTCTAGAGCACGTTGGGTGGCACGGGATACATGCGGACGTGCATTGTCCTGTTGGAACAGCAAGTTCCCTTGCCGGTCTAGGAATGGTAGAACGATGGGTTCGATGACGGTTTGGATGTACCGTGCACTATTCAGTGTCCCCTCGACGATCACCAGTGGTGTACGGCCAGTGTAGGAGATGGCTCCCCACACCATGATGCCGGGTGTTGGCCCTGTGTGCCTCGGTCGTATGCAGTCCTGATTGTGGCGCTCACCTGCACGGCGCCAAACACACATACGACCATCATTGGCACCAAGGCAGAAGCGACTCTCATCGCTGAAGACGACACGTCTCCATTCGTCCCTCCATTCACGCCTGTCGCGACACCATTGGAGGCGGGCTGCACGATGTTGGGGCGTGAGCGGAAGACGGCCTAACGGTGTGCGGGACCGTAGCCCAGCTTCATGGAGACGGTTGCGAATGGTCCTCGCCGATACCCCAGGAGCAACAGTGTCCCTAATTTGCTGGGAAGTGGCGGTGCGGTCCCCTACGGCACTGCGTAGGATCCTACGGTCTTGGCGTGCATCCGTGCGTCGCTGCGGTCCGGTCCCAGGTCGACGGGCACGTGCACCTTCCGCCGACCACTGGCGACAACATCGATGTACTGTGGAGACCTCACGCCCCACGTGTTGAACAATTCGGCGGTAAGTCCACCCGGCCTCCCGCATGCCCACTATACGCCCTCGCTCAAAGTCCGTCAACTGCACATACGGTTCACGTCCACGCTGTCGCGGTATGCTACCAGTGTTAAAGACTGCGATGGAGCTCCGTATGCCACGGCAAACTGGCTGACACTGACGGCGGCGGTGCACAAATGCTGCGCAGCTAGCGCCATTCGACGGCCAACACCGCGGTTCCTGGTGTGTCCGCTGTGCCGTGCGTGTGATCATTGCTTGTACAGCCCTCTCGCAGTGTCCGGAGCAAGTATGGTGGGTCTGACACACCGGTGTCAATGTGTTCTTTTTTCCATTTCCAGGAGTGTATATCACCAGATACTTCTCTCCTGTCTCCAAATGTGTTGACTAAGAACTTAATGTTACAAGCAGGCAACGGCTTTTCTACCAAGAACCATTTTTCAGCAACAACCTGCAATAAAATGTAATCATTTTCTTTCTTCCAGTTCAGCTTTACATTAACGATTTTGGAAAATCATCTACGAACAGCACAAATTCTGGTTGGAAAGTCAGAACAACGATCGATAATCCTATACGGATTCGATCTGGGTTTGCATCACCTAACTGTCTTGCATACTATTTGTGTCAACATTGAAAAATTTTCTCAGTGGGGAGGTACAATATTAATTGTAGTTTTCAATGTAGGCTGATGGAACATGGAGAGTCTGTAGTACTTTAAGGAAGAGTATATAATAGCTAAGTAAGAACAATGTCACGTATCGTAAGTGCTGTAGCCGACTGGCGATATGTGGCTGTTGCAGAATCCTGGACAAGTGGCCTAATACTTACACGTACACAAAGGCCATCGCTGAGGAAACGGTCCGCGAGGAGGCCAAAGGAATGCCCGTCGCCGTCGTGAGGCCATCCATGGGTAAGTGCTAAGTGTACAGATGCCTCGATCTAGCCTACTCTTGCCGCGTCTATGATTATCTAGTAACATGGGAAGCCTTGATAGTGACACTACCAGCTATCTATGGTCTGGTGTCAGTTTTATTTGTTGAATAACGCAAGTTATTTCATTGGACGATGTGGCGCCATAGTTTAGACCCTGTACCCGCAGCCCGGAGAAGCGGCGTTCAAATCACGTCTAGCAATCCTGTTTTCTAAAACACTTACGGCCTATTGCTGTAGTATCACAACGTAACCTCTGTTCCAGTCCTCATCGTCTTCAGGAGTTCAGTCCCAATCTTCCATCATTTCCAGGAAATTTCCAAACACTCTTCTGACGATGTATCATTTTTATCTGAAGTACTCTTAACGATTTTGACGTTGTTACCATCACCAGCAGACAATTTATCGCCGTCCTTGCAATGTGTCCATAGACTGGTAGTCCCAATGCACAGTACTCGGACAGTGTGATGTAAAACTCCAAATTTTTAGAGATGTTATGTACGCTGCGAACTGGGAATGGATGTTTCTAATTTCTTAATAAAGTGTCTTCCAGTTTATTTATAATTTCTTCATCACTTTAGAAAATTAAACCTTTTACGAGGACGATCTAAAAATTTTTGAAATATCCCATTTTCAAATGTTCTAATATGTGTGAATTTCTAAGGGACCAAACTGCTGAGGTCATCGGTCCGCAGACTTACATATTACTTAAACCAGCTTATGCTAAGAACAACACACACACCCATGCCCGAAGGAGGACTCGATCCTCCGACGGGAGGGGCCGCGCAATCCGTGACATGGCGCCTCAAACCGCGCGGCCATTCCGTGCGGCTATCGCATTTTGTCACACTGAACAAGATGGTGTAGTGGAAAGCCATGGATTTCAATCTACGACCGTCCACATATGTTCCCGTTTTCTTGATTTCCCCAACTTGCTGCAGAGAACTGGCAGGATGAAACCCTTGAAAGGGACACGGCCTATTTTCTTCCTGATCCATCCATAATTCGAGCTAGTGGTCCGATTCTAATAACTTCGTCGTAGGGAACGTTGAACTCCACTTTTCCTTCTTCATTTCCTCACACCACTTAAGATGTCTCAGCTGCTCTAAATTTCACCAGTTTTAATGATCTTCGTAGGGTGCGTTCGAGAATATGAGAAATCCATAAAAACTGATTTATTCCTTCTAGATGTTACGAAGAGCTGATCTGCTGCGTGATGAAAGCTTTTCTCATCTGCAACTGTAACTCACCACTGGGATAGTTTCTTGGTACTACGTCGAAAGAAATATGAGAGTCTGGAGCTGAATGTAAGTGCGAAAGTCATCTTCCTTGTAACACGATATCTCTTGAAAACTGTAGGTGAGGCAATGTGACTCATTACGTGGGGAACGTTAGCACAACGCTCAAGTTCCTGGACAGTTGTTTTTTCACTTTAGAGGAGTGTGTCTGCGCGTTATCGTGATAAAGTCTTCTCTGTTTTAGTGTGTCAACAAGAGCATCTGAATAGTTACTAATGAATGTCAGCTCGTCTGTTTACTTTGCGGGAAAGTAATTCGCAGTAAGCATCTTTTTTGTCCTAACAAACTCACAATATCATCTTGTGCTGGTAGTCATACACTTTTGAATAGGATGTCGGTTTTTTTCTTATTCTGATGTTGGAAAAAAGTGTTACATGTACATCTTCAGCATCAGGAATAGTTCATTATGTACTTTGTCCATAACATTTTTCTAATCTTACTTTTTACTTATTCTACATGGTCTTCTTTGAAATACTCTCCTCTACAATTGATACACCGCTCGCAACGCAGTTTCCACTTCCGGAAGCAGTCTTGGTATGCCTCTTATTGGGTCACCCAAGTGCTGTCTGCGAATTTTCTTTTACCTGTCTATCGTTGCAAATCTTCGTCCTTTCATCATGGTTTTCAACTTTGGAAATCAAGAAAAGTCCACAGGGGCCAGGTCTGGAGAGTACGGAGGATGAGGTAACATACTGATTTCGTTTTTTGTGCAGTAGTCACGCACCAACAGGGATGAATGTGCATGTGCGTTATCGCGATGCGGGAACCATGAGTTACCTCGCCGTATTTCAGACCGTTTCCTTCTCACATTTCCTCGCAGGCGTAGCAACACGTCTCGGTAGTACCATCGATTAACAGTTTGTTCCTGTGGCACGAATTCATGATGAACTGATCCTTCAAAGTCGGAGAAAACTATCAGCATGGCTTTGACATTTGACCTGACGTGACGAGCTTCTTTTGGTCTTGGAGAACCTTTCCCGATTCACTGTGAAGATTCAAATTTGGTCTCAACAACATAACCGTAGGCCCAAGTCTCATCACCAGTTATGATTCTCTTAAGGAACATCTCGTTCTCATTTACGCGATCCAAAAGCTCTTCACAGATTGCGAAGCTAAGGTCTTTCTTGGTCTTGACTCACGAGCTGTGGGAAGAACTTGACGGCAACACGACGCATTCCAAGATGTTGTGTCAGGATTTTGTGGTGTCACCGCCAGACACCACACTTGCTAGGTGGTAGCTTTAAATCGGCTGCGGTCCATTAGTACATGTCGGGCCTGCGTGTCGCCACTGTGTGATCGCAGACCGAGCGCCACCACAAGGCAGGTCTCGAGATACGGGATAGCACTCGCCCCAGTTGTACGGACGACTTTGCTAGCGACTACACTGACGAAGCCTCGCTCCTTTGCCGAGCAGATAGAATAGCCTTCAGCTAAGTCCATGGCTACGACCTAGCAACGCGCCATTAGCCTTACATAGCAAATGGTTCAAATGGCTCTGAGCACTATGGGACTTAACTACTGTGGTCATCAGTCCCCTAGAACTTAGAACTACTTAAACCTAACTAACCTAAGGACATCACACACATCCAAGCCCGAGGCAGGATTCGAACCTGCGACCGTAGCAGTCGCGCGGTTCCGGACTGCGCGCCTAGAACCGCTAGACCACCGCGGCCGGCCCTTACATAGCAATTGATACTTATCGTATAAAGCATGTCTCATCAAGAACGATGTATACAACAAGGATGGATTAAAGTTAAGTATTCCAAAAGCTACGTACTTTTCTTTATAGCATTCATTACGTATCCTGTTTCAGACCTCACGCCATCCTTCGTGTGTATATAGCGTGCATTGCGGTCCCCTCAAATCACACTGTGTCGGCACTTCTGTCGACACATCAGATTTCATGACATGATCCAACTGAAATTTTACAATCTTCTGCAATCTTTCGGGCGGTCTTCGATTGGCACGCACAATTCGTTAACATTCATGACATGAGCGTCATCGATAGACGTCGAAGGGCGTCCTGAACGAGGTTCGTTTCTAACTTCCGTCCGGCCATTTTTAAACCATGTGAGCCTTTCGTTAACACCGAGTGCGGTTTAAGCACTCATCACCGCAGGCTTCCTGCATAATTTGGTAAGCCTCTGCAAAGGTTTTCTTGTGTTTCACGCAAAATTTAATGAAGACGCGTTCCTCCTCTAACCATGCCATCTCGGAATTCGCATACTGTGCGACACAACGAACTGCTCAGTACAGCACTGAACAATAACTAACAGACATACATCAATGAAACATCCTGTAGTTACATACTAAACACAGGCGTGTGCAAAGATGTCAATTACATTTAGCTCCAGCCCGCCATTGGCGCGAAATTGCGAATGTTCTGAAATTTATTGAACAGACCTCGTACGTGAGTAATAGTTATTCGGGCACATCCTTTCTCACGCACAGTTAGGATAGATGTGACCAGACAAGAGACGTTCTTTCCACGAACTTTGTATTGATCACCTCCTAAATCAGTAGACTTCTCAATTCATCCCCTCGGATGTCAAATACCTGTCATTATTCCATTACTGCAACGCAATATCTAGCAGATCCAGGGACCTAGATGTACCTACGCATTATTCAAAATCCTTCTCAACCTCTAACAGATCAACGGTTAATATACATTTGATTCAAAATTATGCTGAACTATAAAGGAAACTCAAGCTTTTAGTATTATCATATTTGAGCATATTCCAGTTGTCCTGCTGATCAATTTTGGATCAGCATCACTGTGCCGTTGTCAATGCTCATCCATAGTTTCTCACCATTGTGTCGTAATATTCCGCCTTCGTTGCATTTTCTTTCATAATTTATCCTAATAATTTTGTAGTATGTGCTTTTCTCTGTTCCTGAATCAATGAATTCCTGCTTCTGATTTGCATTTTTCAGTACTGTTGCCATATGTTTCTTACTGCATAGTTATCATTCCTCCCCCTCGGCATCAGCATTACACCTTTGAGGTACATACTTAACAACATCAATACGACTGATATTTAATTCTACAAGATTACGTGGAGGTTGAAAGGAATATGAATTCCAATAATTCTATTGGACGCGGTTCTATTCGAGTTCGCTAAATTATGGGTGAAACTGATGGTGCACATCCAAAGTCATAATTTGCAGCTACGTCTGTGACTGCTGTGTCTTACGAAAGGCATTTTTGGTAGGCCGGAGCCATCATACTACACAAATGGGAGATGAAGCGGGAAGTGCGACTGTGGACTGACAGTGATCATAGGTGTCGAGAGTAGAGCGTGTGATGACCTTTCTGGATGACTTTTAAAGCGCCAGAAGCTTTCGCAAGACAGCTAACGTTTACAGGAGCGCTGCAATGTCTGGGCTCTTGACAGCTGTCACAGGGAACAGTAACACAGTCTGTGACAGTTCTAGTGGGAATGTGTTTCATCATACGGAATCCGACCAGCACTGCCGCCTGTTGCAGGTTTTGCGTGTCCCAAAAACACGTTGTCATTGCGTTGCTACTGGTCTACCCGTCATCCATTAAAAGAGCGACACAAAAAAGGAAAAAGACAACGGAGAAACAGTGTCGATATCTTGCAAGCGCGTATTGCTGTCAGGCGTAACAGAGCAGGGGTAAAAACTCAGATTCGCTTTGTGTAACGATTCACCAGTTACAGTCATTTGTATAATAATGGTAGAAAATCTATCATCAAAATATACCGTCTAAATCAATTCTGATAATTTATTTCTTACGAAGGAAAAAAGTATAACAATGTACTTGGACCAGAAGTAGGCCTACGAGCGTAATAGATACGATTTCTAGTATTTGTAGATAAGCTTCAACCTGTGTCTTGAACTAAGGTGGCACTAGCAAATATCGGAGCAGTTGCGATCAGATCTTAACAATGACAATTTTAGTAGGAGCTGGATTTCAACGAGATCTCAAATCAGCTGGAGTTTTTAAGGCTCTTACGGCAGCTTGTGACACTATGTGGAGGGAGGCATTGCTGTCAAAATTTATAGAAATAATCCCCTGACAAAAGCTGGCGTTTCTAGTACACAATATGCTATATGACAGGCTCTTCGAGGTGTTCCTGAATGGACAAGCCAGCGGGTGGAGGTCTCTGAATAATGGTCCCCCTCAAAGATTAGTTCTGCCCTTCATTCTGTTTAGCCTGTGTATTCGTGACTTGCCAGAAACAGACTCCATTAAAAATCCAGTACGCAGATGACCTAGCCTTAGTCTTCCAGGGTAAAGACATTAATGCACTGTGAGAATGTGTGCTCAAAAGTGGTCTGAAGAAATTGATTACTTCCATAAATGTAAACTTCATTCTGACCCAAATAAAACTGATATTAGTGCGTTCCATATAAGTAATAAAGAAGCTCAAAGGAAACCGCATGTGACTTTCGATGGAATCGAAGTGCAGTATAACTACAGCCAACATATCTAGGAATCATCTGCATCTATCCTTGACATTTAAACAAGAGTGCATCAAATTCAACAAGAAATTTAGCTCGAGAGGGAATCCACTTCGTAATATTGCCAGATGGAGTTGGGTTTCGAACGTTAATAATAATCTATGCTCTGCTGCGCTCGTTCCTGTGTATTCTGCTGGTGAATATCGCACTCCTCTGCAAGAACACAGCACCCACACAACGAATATTGATGTGCAGCTTAATGAAGCCACGAGAATTGTCACTGGAATTGTTAGACGTGTCTCCATTCAGCGGTTATCTGTCCTATCCAATATTTCTCCAAATGGCTAAGGCAAAGTTGCTCAAGAAGATCACCTCTCATAAGAAATCTTCTTTGTACGGTTTCCTACAAGACCCACCAACAACTCGCCTGAAATTATAGGTTGATTCACAAATTATCAATTCTTTCGATGTGACCTCCAAATTGCGACAAATCTGGAATAAGCAGCCACCTAGCGACGTTGACGTGGTTCGGGATCCAACAAAGAAGGATGACAGATTGCAACTAATGAGTCATACTTGGTCGTGGCTGAACCGCAGTAGGACGAAAAAAGGAAGGTGCAGATACATCTTGAAGAAGTGGGGTTTCCGTTCATATGCTGACTGCCACTGAGGACTGGAGGAGCAAACAGTAGGACACATTGTTGCGGAGTGCTCACTGCGAGCATTTGACAGTGACCTGAGCACTCTACACCAAGTGACTCCGAGTGCTCTATACTGGTTGTCATATTTGGACATTTCCATCTGATTGTATATATTTTTATGTACTTGTACGAATATACGATAAATAAATGAATAAACTGAAAAATACAAAAATCAAATAAACTGGACCAACAGAAACGAAACATAGAATTTCAGGTCACTCACGAATAAAAGAAACACTAAAACAATTTCCTGTTCAACAAAATTACGGAAAATGTAGTGGAAATAGAGTACTTAGGAAGTACAACAATACGGCATGAGCGAAGCAAGGAAGATTCTGTGGACATAGTCGTACAGATGGTAAATGTTTAGACGAACTACAGAAATCACACAGTGGCCCTGAACTGAAAACAGAGGCATAAACTTTTACGGTTTGTGCAAAGAATTATGTGGAGTGGAAACATGGGCACTGAGAAAGAAGAAACTAATACTATTAACGATGTTACGGTACAGAAGCATACTAATAATAAAGTGGAAAGACAACTGATGTCGTTCAGTGGAAGGCACAACTGGAAGAGAAATAAACGAAGATTTTAACGTATCGTTGACGTTGACGGAACGCACTAGAAACATTGATGAATATTAAAATAAGTGACATCTGTTCTTGGTTTACATCCTTCCACTGACGAATCGTTACAGTATAGTCTACCTTATGATATTTGCTCTTCACCATGGCCAGTATTAGCCATAAATCTGTGTCCAAAGAATAAAATTGCTTTGAGGATACGTAAAAATTCAAGTTGAAATACGAGAAGTGTTACTTTTTCAATGTTGTCGCTCATAGTTAGGCACTTACGTACTCCATCTATAAAAGAAAAATGAAGCGCACTTCCTGCCTGAGTACGTCAAATTCCAGATCCGTATCGCTATTTTCCAGTGCCAACAGGTTCCTAGCATTTCTATCCTCGTTGTTAGCATTTCCTCTGGTAATGCATATATACTTGAAATATCTCTAGTTGCTTCCCAGTCTGGATACCAGACTAATTGTAAGTCTCCTCACAAACGGCAATACGTTTTAAATAAGATCGTGATCGGTAAAGTATTGCGTTACGCAAGCCAACCTACTGGCTGATACTTACTGCCTGATTAAAACTGTCGGCAGGGGCGGGACTCTAATTTAGGACCTTTACCTTTCGTGGGAAACTAGCTCACCAACTGGACTATCGAAGCACGACTCACCATCCGTACTTACAGCTTTTCTTCCGCCAACACCGCTAGATAATTGCTTTACAGTCATTGATATACTGTTCATATTGTGTTTTAATGTCTCGATTCACCTTCTGGAAGCTCTCGTAAAAATGTTTGTCTATTGATACCGAAAACAGCATAATACACCGACGGAAAAACATTGCAGCAGCAAAAAATAATTAATGTAGGGTAATGAAATTTCGGGATTACATTTGTCTTGATAACGTATTTAAGTGATCAACATTGCAAGATCACAGGTTAATGTATGCGCGAGATAAGCCATTGCAAATGTGAAATGCTGGTACATTAATAACCGGTGTAACTTCCAAAATTATGAACGCAAGTATGCAGATGTGCATGCATTGTGTTGTACCGGTGCCGGATGTCAGTTTGTGGGATGGAGTTCGAAGCCTATACCGGGCGGGTAAATACAGGGACAGTTAATGTTGTTTGCGGATGACACTGAAGTTGTCGTCCAATGATGTCCCATATTTGCTCGACTGGATACAGATCTGGTGATCGAGAAGGCGATGAGAACATGTCGACACTCTCCATAGCGTGTTGGATTACAACAGTAGTATGTGGGCGAGCGTTATCCCATTGGAAAACACTCCGTGAATAGCAGCATAACAGACAAATTTGCAGTCACGGTGCGTGGGATAACCATGAGAGCGTTCCCGGTGTCATACGAAATCGCACACCAGACCATAAATCTAGGTGTAGGTCCAGAGTGTCTAGCATGTAGACAGGTTGGTTGCAGGCCCTCAACTCCCCTTCTAACCAACACACGGTCGTCACTGCAACAAGGTAGAACCATCTTTCATAAAGAAACACAGCACACCCATCCCTGCCCTCAGTGCGCTCTTGTTTGACACCACTGAAGTCTGAAACGGCGGCGGTTTGAGATCAGTGTAATTCATGTTACAGGGTGTCTGGTTCGTAGCTCTTGTTAAAGTAACCGATTTGCGATTTGTAACTGTTTTTTGTCACTGTGGTTCCAACTACTGCTCAAATTGCTGCTGCAAGTGCAGTGCGATATGCCAGGGCCACGTGCCGAATACGGCGGTCTTCCATCTCGGTAGTGCCAGTGGCTGCCGGAGCGCAGTCTTCTTGTGATCATGCATTATCGTGACCCCGCTGCCAGACGTCGTGTACAGTGACTGCAATACTACCAAGTCTTTCTGCAGTATAGCGAAAAAATGTGTGTGAAATCTTATGGGACTTAACTGCTAAGGTCATCAGTCCCTAAGCTTACACACTACTTAACCTATCCTAAGGACAAACACATACACTCATGCCCGAGAGAGGGCTCGAACCTCCGCCGGGACCAGCCGCACAGTCCATGATTGCAGCGCTTAGACCGCTCGCCTAATCCCGGGCGGCTGCAGTATAGCGGAAGGATCGTCCAGCTTCTTGTAGCCATATTACACGACCTGATTAAAACTCAGTGAGGTGCTGTTAATGACGTCTTTGTCACCTTAAAGCCATTGTTGACTAATATCAACACACCAAGTCTAACATCAAACGTCTAACTCTCACGATAGTTACAGCCACTCTTACGCGACTGGCGGGAAATTTGAACAGACATAATCTTTGAGATGTAGGTCACCAGCATTGTGAAGCCTAATGCAGGGTTGGTTCAGGTGACTGTTAACATAGGGGGGTTATGTAGGGATTTTACTAAAGAGGATCAGGTAGTGATTGTGGGTGGAGCTGGTAATAGTATTGACAGGGATGGGGTGACCTGGAAAAGATAGCCACTCAGACTGGCAACACGAATGTGCATTTCGTGGAACTGTTTCAGCGTCACGATCGGCCTCATCTTAATACAGCCGTCAGGCGTAAAACATGATACTTGGGGGTGCGCTGATGACAGAAACCATGGGTCACATTTCAGTGGTGTCGGTGGAGTCTATCAGCAGGACGGGTTTCACTAGACATGGCCTGCACCTCAACAGGTATGGGAAGGGGAGGTTGGCAAAGCTTATATGTGACAGCATAGGTGGGGTTGGTGGGATCACTCATGGGAAAATTCCTGCAGTAGTGGGTGTTAGAGCTGCACCTTTTTTAGATTGAAGTCAGCTGATAGATATTCCTGCTTAAGGGAAGTCTCTCTAACAAGGGAATCACTTTTGACAAAGCTTAGGTATCCGAGTAATGAGGGAATTAGTATATTTCATCAAAATATACAAGGTATTAGAGATAAAGTTAGTGAACTGCTTATAGATGTTGACTCTGAAATTATTGGTATATCTGAACACTTCTTAAATAAGGAGATAATTCAGAGGCTTCCTTTACCAGGATACAGGTTGGCTGGCAGCTTTTCGAGGAGCTCTTTGCGGTGTGGGGGAGTAGCCATGTATGTGAAAAACGGCATCTCATTTGAGTCAATTGATGTTTCAAAGTACTGCACTGAAAAGGTGTTTGAATGTTGTGCAGGTGTGGTTAAATTTAACTCCGATTTCACAACATTTTTGCTAAAGCTAGAGGAGGTTCTTGGTTCACTTTATAGGAAATACAAAAAGTTATTTATATGTGGTGACTTCAATATTAATTGTATAAGTGATTGTGCAAGGAAGAGGATGCTGGTAGACCTCTTTAATTCATACAGGGTGTTTCAAAAATGACCGGTATATTTGAAACGGCAATAAAAACTAAACGAGCAGCGATAGAAATACACCGTTTGTTGCAATATGCTTGGGACAACAGTACATTTTCAGGCGGACAAACTTTCGAAATTACAGTAGTTACAATTTTCAACAACAGATGCCGCTGCAAGTGATGTGAAAGATACAGAAGACAACGCAGTCTGTGGGTGCGCCACTCTGTACGTCGTCTTTCTGCTGTAAGCGTGTGCTGTTCACAACGTGCACGTGTGCTGTAGACAACATGGTTTATTCCTTAGAACAGAAGATTTTTCTGGTGTTGGAATTCCACCGCCTAGAACACAGTGTTGTTGCAACAAGACGAAGTTTTCAACGGAGGTTTAATGTAACCAAAGGACCGAAAAGCGTTACAATAAAGGATCTGTTTGAAAAATTTCAACGGACTGGGAACGTGACGGATGAACGTGCTGGAAAGGTAGGGCGACCGCGTACGGCAACCACAGAGGGCAACGCGCAGCTAGTGCAGCAGGTGATCCAACAGCGGCCTCGGGTTTCCGTTCGCCATGTTGCAGCTGCGGTCCAAATGACGCCAACGTCCACGTATCGTCTCATGCGCCAGAGTTTACACCTCTATCCATACAAAATTCAAACGCGGCAACCCGTCAGCGCCGCTACCATTGCTGCACGAGAGACAATCGCTAACGATATAGTGCACAGGATTGATGATGGCGATATGCATGTGGGCAGCATTTGGTTTACTGACGAAGCTTATTTTTACCTGGACGGCTTCGTCAATAAACAGAACTGGCGCATATGGGGAACCGAAAAGCCCCATGTTGCAGTCCCATCGTCCCTGCATCCTCAAAAAGTACTGGTCTGGGCCGCCATTTCTTCCAAAGGAATCATTGGCCCATTTTTCAGATCCGAAACGATTACTGCATCACGCTATCTGGACATTCTTCGTGAATTTGTGGCGATACAAACTGCCTTAGACGACACTGCGAACACCTCGTGGTTTATGCAAGATGGTGCCCGGCCACATTGCACTGCCGACGTCTTTAATTTCCTGAATGAATATTTCGATGATCGTGTGATTGCTTTGGGCTATCCGAAACATACAGGAGGCGGCGTGGATTGGCCTCCCTATTCGCCAGACATGAACCCCTGTGACTTCTTTCTGTGGGGACACTTGAAAGACCAGATGTACCGCCAGAATCCATAAACAATTGAACAGCTGAAGCAGTACATCTCATCTGCATGTGAAACCATTGCGCCAGACACGTTGTCAAAGGTTTCGGGTAATTTCATTCAGAGACTACGCCATATTATTGCTACGCATGGTGGATATGTGGAAAATATCGTACTATAGAGTTTCCCAGACCGCAGCGCCATCTGTTGTTGAAAATTGTAACTACTGTAATTTCGAAAGTTTGTCTGCCTGAAAATGTACTGTTGTCCCAAGCATATTGCAACAAACGGTGTATTTCTATCGCTGCTCGTTTAGTTTTTATTGCCGTTTCAAATATACCGGTCATTTTTGAAACACCCTGTATAATCTTATGCAAACCGTGTTCTTTCCAACGAGAGTGCAAAGGAACAGTAGACAACATTTTTGTTCATTCCTCATTACTAGAAGGGCATTCTGTTAGCAAAAAGGTGAATGGCCTTTCAGATCATGATGCACAAATTTTAACTTTTAAAGATTTTTGTGCTGCAACACGTGTTAAATATAGTCATCAGCTGTTCAGGAAAGCTGATCCAGTTGCTGTAGAGACCTTTGTAAACCTTATAAAGGAACAAGAGTGGCAAGATGTTTATAGCGCTGATACAGTAGACGATAAATATAATGCTTTTCTCAAGACTTTTCTCATGCTCTTTGAAAGTTGCTTTCCGTTAGAACGTTTAAAACAGGGTACTATCACAAACAGGAAGCCTGGGTGGCTGACTAGAGGGATAAGAATATCTTGTAGAACAAAGTGGCAATTATATCAAAACGTTAGAAACTGTCAAAATCTAAATGCAGCAGCCCATTACAAACATTATTGTAAGGTGCTTAAAAATGTTATTAGGAAGGCAAAAAGTATGTGATATGTAGATAGAATAGCTAAGTCTCAGGATAAAATTAAAACCATATGGTCAGTCGTAAAGGAAGTTGCTGGTCTGCAGAGACAGGTCGAGGATATAGAATCAGTGCGTAGTGGGAATGTCCGTGTTACT